>NC_068983.1:32258195-32263950 GCF_001194135.2 Octopus bimaculoides | reverse complement strand
TTGTTTTTTTTAGAAGCGTTGAGATGTATTGTAAGATACAGAAATAATTATATTTCTGTATCTTATATATATATATATATATATATATATATGTGTATATATACACACGCATGCATGTATGTGCGCATGTGTTTATGCATGTATGTATGTGTCTGTGTGTATGTATGTGTGTGTGTATGTATGTATGTATGTATGTATGTGTGCATTATGTGCATGTGTATGTATGTATGTAGTCCTGGGTATGACTTTAAGTTGCATCCAGTAGTGTAACTCTGGTACGATGGTGCCAAGGTGTTGAGGAATGTGGAATCACTATTGTTCCCAGGTCTTCTCTAACCTGGGGTTCAAGCAATGGGTTAATTAGGGAATGAAGGACCCTTATTCTCATTCAAACTTCCTCCTAGAAGATAAACTTGTAAAAAACCTGAAGTTTAGTTGGTTTCTAGGTGTCACAAACTCTAGTAGTAGTAGTAGTAGTAGTAGTAGTAGTAGTAGTAGTAGTAGTAGTAGTAATAGTAGCAGTAGCAGCAGCAGCAGCAGCAGTAGTTAAGTAGTGGTGGAGGGGCAGTGCACATAAACTTTGCAGGCTCCTCCAGATTGGTAAAAGCAATATATGTGATATTCAGTTGAAACTTCTGTAGCTCAATGTTTGTAGCAAAATCAAGTAATTCTAGAAGGAAGGAAGGAAGGAATGAGGATAAATTTGTTTATTGCAATATTTGTGGGATGAATCAAGGAAAGGAAATAATAGATGAGCCAAATGGCCTCTATGAAGGATCTATTTCCATCCATCCCATGCTATCATGAAAATAAATGGATGTAAAATGCTACTGATGAGGATGATGATGATGTATTACGTACATGTTTTAATTTAAACAAGATTAAACAGGCAGATATATGATGTCAAATGTCAGCAGAGTTGACCATTCATTGACAGACACCACTAATCATGAAAGGTCAAACAATCAACTTTGGTGCCTATCATACAAAAGCATTACACACACACACACACAACCTTACATACACATACATAAACACACACAATCATGCACATATATCAATACACACACACACACACACACACACATGCATACATAAGATGCAATCCATCACTGGAACTGTAAAAATCTGTAAAACTTTCCAGAAGTTTATCATTTGCGAAGACCTGTTGAAGCAAGTGAAGTCGAAATTGAAATCAAATTTGATGACTGGTATCCATGCTAGTGGAGCACTAAGAGCACCATCCGAGCATTGACTGTTTCCGTGCTGGTGGCACGTAAAAAGCACCATTCAAGCATGATCGTTACCAGCGTCGCCTTACTGGCACGTGAAAAACAACATTCATTTCATTGCCAGTGCCGCTGGACTGGCTCCTGTGCAGATGGCACATAAAAAACACCATTTGAGAATGGCCAGCACTGCCTGACTGGCCCTCATGCCGGTGGCACGTAAAAGCACCCACTACACTCTCAGAGTGGTTGGCATTAGGAAGGGCATCCAGCTGTAGAAACTCTGTCAGATCAGATTGGAGCCTGGTGCAGCCATCTAGTTCGCCAGCCCTCAGTCAAATCGTCTAACTCATGCTAGCATGGAAAGCGGACGTTAAAAGATGATGATGATGATGATGTTGAGCATGTTTAGATATGCAACTGAGAATATATACATAAAGCATACAAATCTGCATGTACATACATACATACATACATACAATGTTGAAATTTCAATGAAGGAGCCTTGAATCTAGGTTAGAAACCAACTCTTTCTTGATTGGCAAGAAATCTTGAAATAAAACTGAACAATGACATACATACATACATACATACATACATACATACATACATACATACGTACATACATACATACGTACATACATACACACACATACATGCATGCATGCTTCCATGTCTCCATTGCTAATTAGGCAACAGGAGACAACAGAAGCTATTGACTAATTCTGAAAGTTGGTACCATTGCATATTCAAACAGAATACCCAGAGTAATTACCTCTGATTTTTTCCATAAGTTTCCCTTCCTCTTTAGGTAAAGGACATGGCCAGGGATTAACAGCAGTGACTGCATCAATCACTCATAGGCCTAACTGTCTCTCCTTCATCACCAATCAATTTACTGCTGCTTATTTTCTTTTAGACACTGAATAACAGGTTAGTATACTACCAACTGCCCAGATGTAATGTAACAAGAAACATACCCCTATTCTTTTACAAGCCATAAACCATTCTCCAGGTTTCACTTTCTACAGGGAGTTAAGTATACTTTATTCCAGTATTCAAAGGGATTCTTGATGTCAGCAAATTCTTGATTCAAATTATCAGAACTGGTTTTTTAAATTTTGTTTTTTTTTAGGGGATGTTAAAACAATAGACTGGTAAATTCTATTGCTAGTTTTATTGCACCCAGTGTTAGCATGCAGACATGTTCTGTCAGCTTATCTTCCAAAATTTTTCATCGTCAAGCCTAGACACTACTATCTTTGCATGTACCCTGAAGTCACTCACCCCATTTTTAAAACTGGAGCTGTAACCCATTCTATTATCTACCTTGTCATTGATGGACCCCATTTTTCCCTTTTTTCAAACCAACTTGCTCCTGATTGAGTTGAGTTTGCTATGACTGAATTCCATCTGTAACAAGATATTTTGTTAGTTGACAGAAAAACAAAAATCTGTGTGAAGTCCAAATAGAACAATATTTGATCATTAACAAAAAAATGTCATTGAAATGACAACAGTAAAAAGATATTCAATTCATATACGTCCATGAGAGATGTGTGTCAGCATTGACAGTAGGTTTTAGTCATCAAATTCCATATCTGAGTAGGTGGCAGAAGTTCCTTAGGTTAACCTTAGCTGTGTCACAACTAGTCAAGTAAGCAGGCAAAACATCTATATATACCTGATGGCCTAATAAAGGAAAAGTGTCAAAGACAAAATCATAAATAACATTACAATATATTGTTTATCACAAAAATGGTTAGGTTGTTTACAACATTTTTGAGGGCCAGCCCAACAACTGATAAAAACAAGTTCTTGATGTGTTAACTAGAGACCTGAATGACTAGTTGTTTGCTGACATCATCAATCTCTAATAAGACCGTGCTGGGTGCTTTTAGTTATTTTCACATCTAAACACAGTGAGTTCAAGTTAAATTTCTAGATAGTTAGTTGGTATTTGGGACTGTTAATATTCCTGCTACAATTCATACACTGTAATTGGTCATTATTCACCCAACTGATAGCAACTGGTTGTCACCCCTTCATATAGTTCCTAAAATAACAGCAGGGGACTAGTAACCTCTAGCAACTAATGGATGCATGATACCCATACTAAATTCAATAAATATCCTAAACTTCTACTTACAGAACATCTCTTCCTTTATCATGCTAAGACATTCCCTACAATTGATCTTGTCCTTGCATGTAATCAGATACAGACGAACTGGATGACATTCATGAAATTGCAATCATTACCCCTTACGGTCTTTTAGGGATCCTTTAAATGCCTTTCAGTTTAAAAAGTGTCACAGACATTCTAACACTTTTTCACTACAGTAATTTGTGGCTTATCTTTCATTTATACCGATGTTTATGATCTGTTAGCTGCCAGCACATCTGATGATGAACATGAAAAGCATTTCCACTTCTTTTTGAATCATCAATATAATATCCTTATTAACCCAGTAAATGCCTTTTTGAAGTTGCTTCTTTATCTTTTCTGAGACATTTCATTGACAAATATATAATTCATTCACTCAACAAGAAGGTTAAATCTATCTTGTATTTTCTTGCTTTTACTTCACTGAGGAAGTTTCTAAGGCTGGTGGGTTTTTATTGTCATTTTATTTCCCACTGTGCGAGCTTTCTTCAACTCTTCACAACTCAGTAATAAAACATGTAAGAACCAGCTCATCACTCTTGATGATACATACTCTTCTGCCGTTCTTTGTTGGTTTGTCCTAATTCCAATATACCACTCTATCTATTAGTCATTGAGCTGGATAGCAGCATTAGCAACGTTGTTTAGCATTGCATTAATGGTCTATGGCAACTGCTTTTTTTCTTCTCAAAGTATCTTGAACAGACTGTAACAAAATACAGTACTTTTGGAAGAGAACTGTTGGCAGCCTGTCACAGTGTTAAATATTTTCAGTGCATACTGAAAAGTTCTGCTTTCTGTATTTACTCTGACTTTAAACCACTTACTGATGCTTTCAAATTCAAGCTTAATCACCACTAGTCTGGAGAAATATACCACCTCAGTTACATATTGCAGTATATGACTGATATTTACCACATTAAGAATTCAGATAATTCAGCAACTGATGCCCTTTTTCAAATCCATTTTAATGCACTGCATTTCAGTCATTAGACTCCCGCCATGCTGAGGTACTGTCTTGAAGTTTTCAGTTGAACAAATTGACCCATGTACTTAGTTTGAAGCCTGTGCTTATTCTATCAGTCTCTTTTGTCAAACAGCTAAGTTACAGGAACATATTCAAGCCAACACCAGGCATCGAGCAGTGGTGGGAGACAAACACAAACAAAGATGCCCACTCATAGATATATATCCATATATATACATATTGGAAATTCGAAATTTTTTGGTGCTATTTATTCTCTATTACACATGTTTCATTTGCTAATAGGAATTACAAAGATTTATACGTAAGAGAAACATGCAAGGGATCTCCAATTAGAAGTTCTTCAGACAGAAAAATTATAATACAAATTTTACATTTGGATGGAGTGTTCATATTTAGATAGTAATCAGGAAGAGCACAAATAACCCTGGTGAAGGAGGAAAAAAAATACACATACACACATGCAGATATACACACACACACAGATATACTAGTGCATATGCCCATATACAAGGGGTTACTCAAAGGAAACCAGAACTTTACAATATTATTTTATTCACTTCGTTTTATATAATTACACTTTTATTGCCTTCAAAGTATTCTTCATTTGAAGCAATGCATCAGTCCAGGTACGTTTTCCACTGTTCGAAGCAGTCCTGGGACTCTTGTGAAGTGATGCCTTTTAACACTGCTGTTATGTGTGTGTATGGGGGGGGGTTTCTTTGTTCCACCACCACCATTACTTGACAGCAGGGCTTGGTTCTTTTTATGACCCTGTAACTTTGCGCTTCAACAAACATTACCAACAGAATAAAGACCAGACATTAGAAAATAAAGTTTCACGGACTAATCCCTTCAAGTGGAACCCCCACCCCCACCCCCAGCATGATCACAGTCCAATGAATTAAACAAGTAAAAGATAATTAATTATCATGAAATAAATTTTAGTATGAAAATAAAGAGCCCTCAAAAGTTATATATTACAGAAATATCATTTAACAAATTAGAACTATAAATAATAATAATAATAATAATAATAATAATAATAATAATAATAATAATAATAATAATAATAATAATAATAGTATTGAAAATGATTTCAAATTTTTGCCACACGGCAGCTTGGGGGAAGGGGTAAGTCAATTACATCGACTTCAGTGTTGAACTGGTACTTATTTTATCAACCCCAAAAGGATGAAAAGTAAAGTCAACCTCAGTGGAATTTGAACTCAGAACATAGTGACAGATAAAATACCGCTAAGTATTTTGCCAGGCATGCTAACATTCACTGCCTAAAAAATAATAATAATAATAATAATAATAATTAATTAATTCTCTTTTATTGGCCACAAGGGCTAATATAAATCAAAACATATA
>NC_068983.1:32252951-32257345 GCF_001194135.2 Octopus bimaculoides | reverse complement strand
TGTTTAGCTGATTATCGTCGGCACTTAGAGTTTCCCCGAGAGCGTCGTTGCACTTTTCCTCCACTAACCCTCTATAGAACGCTAGAGTGGAACTACTACCGATCGCATTGCCCACTTGGTGGAGGGTGGTGAGAGCTTGACAGCACTCGAGGTACCAAGCACCTTTTCTCGGTCTGCATTTGATCCAAGATTGCAGCTCTGTCAAAGAGACAAGCTGCGGAAAGTCGTGTCTGACAAACGGCGACCACACCTGCTCACCATCCAGAAAACGCTTGAGATGCTGTAACCTGAGAGCATGTCTGCGCATCAGCAACCACGGCATGCCAAGGCCTCTGTTCAGTGGCTGTTGACAGCAAACGGAGCTTCTGTCGGAGCATAGGCAGCTAGCAGTCTGAAGGTACCACCATCACTACCATCCACATCCAGGACCACCAACTTACCCTCTGAATCCAAGAAGACTGTCTTTATTTTCAAATCCAAGCCTTTCTGAAATAACACCGTAGTACCACCACCGTCCGCTCCCAGCCGACACGAAGACAGAAAAATCTCGTATCCGCCGAAAAGGGCTGCAAGTTCCCGCAGGTCAGAGAGCCTGGTTTCGCTAATGGCTGCAACATCCACACTGTAAGACCTCAGGTCGTTTAACAGGTGACCTTGTTTCCAAGGCAACCCAAGGCCTCTCACATTTATACTACTGATTCTGAGTACGACCATGTTTCAAAAAAAAAAGTATTTATTAAGGAGAAAAAGCTCTACTTACGGTTGTTGTCGGGTGGGGTGACTCCCTTGTGCTTCTGCATGGGTATTTCCACCAGATTTCTAAAGAGTTTTTTGGGGAAACTTCTCCCTAGCGACCCAACATCATCTGGAAATTTGGATTTTATTTTCTCATAGTTGTTCTGCGAAATTTTTTGTATGAGTGTGTTTGCTGGTGGTGTGTTGTGTGGGTATGACAAAATCCGAAATTTTCATGTCTGTATTGTTTTTCAAGTATGTCACTAATTGTTCATTTTTCATGTTTATTGCTGTAATGTTGGTGGTGTCTGTGTGTGTTGGTGTTTGCGGTGGTAGAGGTGGAGAAGGTGTTGCTAATTGTTGTGAGTGCATGTTGTTGTTGTTGATGTTGGGAAGCTCTCCTTTCTCGCGCCTCCCCAGCTTGTCAGTTGTTTCTTTATTTTTATTTTTCTCTTCTTTTTCGGTGGCACAGTGTGCCACTACCCCTTCTCACTATCAGTACTCGCACTATCCAAGCTGATTTGGTCAGGAAAGGGGATGTCTTTGGAGTCTGTTTCAGTCGTGTTTCAAAATGTAGGTATTTCTGTCGAAATTGTTGTTGTTGTTGCTGCTGCTGATAGTATTATTGTCTTCTTTGGTGTTATGGTCCTTGGTGTTGGTGTTGGTGTTGGTTGGTGATGGTTGGAGGTGGTGTCGCTTTTCATGGTGGTGGTGATGGTGTTGGTGGTGCGAAAGATTTAGGCTTTTGCTTCTGCTGCGACTTTTTCTCCGCCTCCATTCTCTGCTTGTAAATTGGGCAATCTACTTTTAAATGTTGTTCACTGCTGCAGAGGTAGCACTTTGGCCTTCACCCCTCTACAGCAACGTGCAGTCTTGTGCCGTCCAGCAAATTTATAGAGTCAGGTATGGAATTTATGGTTTGTTGATCTATTTGCGCAAGAAGCTGCATTCCTCATACCTGACCAGTTCTGGATGTGCAACTTATGCACTTCCAAAATAGTGACAGTGTCTTCTATGTCGTAGATGACAGCTGCCACTAGCCAGCATATGTTAAGCTTGGGTGACACTTGGTCAATATTGATTTTCGTTATGCGCTGACCAAGGTATGTCGGCACGAGCATCAAATCTTCCGTTTTCAGTGTTGTAGTTGAATGCTACCTTACATCCTCTTCGGTTGAGAAGCGGACTTCTAATGTACCAAACCGCTTCCCTTTGGTCACGAAACTTTTCTTGCCCCATATGGGCTTGAGTGCTATCTCCAACTGCTGTGGAGATGCAATTTCCATCTTTTTGTGTTTTATGCTGAATATTTTGTATGTTATTGTGCATCTGTTTGTTTTGTTTATTAATGTTTGTGGAGTGCTAAGGAAGACATTGTTTCCATCCTTCCTTAACTCTTTTGCAGTTTTAATATCATCCATTGCAACATTGATTTCCTCCGAGCTTTGCTTTGCTGCGGAGGCGAAACCATTACAATGGTTTCTGTTGTTGGTCTTGGTGGTGTCATTGGTGTTGGGTTCTTTGTTGACTTTGTTGATTGTTTTCTCTACCTCCTTCTCCAGTGTAGGAGCAATAGGGGTGGTGAGAGCTGGGAAATGTAGGTCCGAAAGACGGTTGAAGGAACAACCTTTATTTGCTTCAGTTGCGCTGCACATGGTGGAACGCTCTTCAATATTTTCTTCTTTGCCTTTTAAGGCACAAGATGGGCGGGTTGAAATTACATTTGACATCCAACTTGTCTTGTTGTCCGTCTGCAGAGGGTATGGTGCACAAAGAAAGGAACAGCTCACCGCTCTCTTCAAAAACACTTTGTCAAAATTTGCAAATAGCAAAGTAAAAAATTTAAAGTTTTGAACGAAAATTTCACCCCTAAAAGGAGAAAATTCCACCTAACCAACTAGCTCCACAAGAACCTAGTCGGCTTGGCTACACAAATATACAAAAATATTACTAGTTTAAACAAATTTTCCAATAAAATTGGTCAACAACTTACGGAGCTTCAGGAGACACGTCCGTCCACTTGAAAGACAACAACAACAATGATAAGACACTGGTCACCTATACATGGAGAGCAAACGGAGGAAGATGACTGATAACTGTGGAAGACTGCATGCATATCGAATTCGAGAGAGCTTAATGAGATACCTAGCCCAAACAAAGGAAGAAGTACAAAAAGGACATGAAGAAGAATTACGCAACAAGGGACTACACAATCAATTTCGTGTAGCCACAACAGAAGTTGCTAGAAAACATTGGTGGGATTGGCTGAAGAAAGAAACCTTAAAGAAAGGGATCAAGAGCACTATACAGGCAGCACAAGACCAAGCTTTAGTCACGAACGGGAGGGTCAACCTTAGGAATGAGCAAATGTCTCCGCATCTGTAATACAGTGGCTGAAACCATTGCCCATATCACGAACGAATGCCCTAGACTTGCCCAAAATGACAAGCTGTAGAGACACGATAAGGTTGCAAAAGTGCTACCTATTGGAAACTGTGTGAAAAGTGGAAAGGAAGATGTAGTATGAGCGCAAACTGTAGAGTGGTAGAGTCAGAGACTAAGAAAATCCTCTGGGATTTCCCAATCCAAACAGATCTGGTGCTAGAGCATAATAGACCGGACATAGTGGTGGTGGACAAGATGTACCGCATGTGCTATATTAGTTGATGTTGCATGTCCATTTGACACACGAATAGTGAAGGAAGGCGAAAAAATAGATAAATACAGCCTTCTTAAGTACGAAATAGCTCACCTATGGAAAATGAAGAAGGTGAAGATAGTGCCAGTTATAGTTGGGTCCTTAGAGACAGTATCAGAAGGCATCGAGGGGAATATAAAGGAAATTGAAATAGAATGCCTAGTAGAACAGTTACAAAATGTTTGCCTCCTTGGCACGGCCAGAATAATCAGTAAAGTATTAGATAGTTAAAAAGAACGGATAGCATGTTACCATAGGCTGCAGGTAACAAGCCCACTACGCATGTACCACTCTAGGAGTTCCGACAAAACCTGTGATAAAAAGAAAATAATAATATAAACATTCAATTCTGAAGAATGACAATATATCATAACGTATAAAATTAAATAACTTCCAAATTTAAAACAAAGTACAATGTAATGTAAGGGAGGCAATTCTTGAACAGCTATGACCATTTATTCCATTACATCAAGTTTCTACATTTAATAACGGGAAAGGAAATAATAATAACAGTCACTATAAATTCACCCTTGTATGTGGATTTATTAAATGCGCAACATATATTGAACTCTTATGGGAGGGGGTAATGTGCTTGTCCGATGTTTACACTTATCCTATTGGTATTTCTGAAATGTTTGCATACAGTATATCAAAAGTCTTTGATAGCAGATATTCTTCTATACATTCAACTTAGTTATTCAACAACTGACAAAATTTCAGACCTACAAAAATATGTTGGTGAATTTTTTTCCTCCTCTTCTGACTGTATGTTAACCCTTTTGTTACCATATTTCTGTTGAAACAAACTACCTTCATTTCAATTAATTTTGAACACACACACACATATATGCATGCATATATGATACAATCTGATACAATTCCCTGCTACCACCATTCTTCCAGTCCATCTAAGCCTGTTTCTTTTCCCTAATATATATATATATATATATATATATATATA
>NC_068983.1:32248684-32251184 GCF_001194135.2 Octopus bimaculoides | reverse complement strand
TCTCAAGCACAGCAAAATACCAGAAGTCTCTGTCCACTGTCCTCTCAGTGAAGCCCAACACCTGAAGATCCTTTCTCACCACTTTACCCCGTATCTTCCACATGTTCCCTCTGCAATTAGAGACCAACCCTTCTCTCTTGCAAACTACATCTGATGCCTCTTATACTCAATTTAGTGTACATTGTCACACATGTATGCTAACACTACCCATCAAGCCTTCACATGTCCTCAATAGTTACAGCCTATGTCTCACTCCCATGTAGCATAGCTTTTCACGCAAAGGCGTCATATCATTCACTCTGAGGGAGAGGCCCTTTGTTACCAACTAAGGTAGTAGCTCTTTGATATTTTCCCACTCTGTTCTTATTCTAGCAACTACGCTTTCAAAGCCTCCTTCTCTACTGCTAATTTGGTCACCTAGGTAGCAAAAACTATCTACGTCTTCTAAGGATCCACCCACCAGACATTTGAGGGAGTTTATTTTCTGCACATTCCTAATGTTTATTGTACCTGCACATCTGCCGCACACAAAGACTACTTTCTCTTTTAACCTTCCTGTGATACTACTGCACCTCTTATGTGTCCATAACTTGCACTGGGTACACTATATGTAGTTTCTACCCATACCTTTTCTACATATCAAGCAGGGCCATCACTCTGAAGGGATCAGTGATTTGTCTGTTTTCCTAAATTAACACTAAGGTCTTTGCTAAATTAACACTAAGGTCCTTTGATTCTATACCTTGGTTCCACACCTGCAGTTTCCTCTCTAGTTCTAGTGGTGATTCAGCAATTAGAACAAGGTCATCAGCATAGAAGAGCTCCCAAGAGCAGCCAGTCTGAAATTCCTCTGTTATGTCCCAGAGAACAAGGATGAATAAGAGGGGGCTGAGAACCAATCCTTGGTGAACTATTTACTTGTACACTAAATGTCTTGCTATACTCATTGCCAGCTTTCACCTTACTGGCAGCATCCCTATACATGGCTTTTACAGCTCTCACCACCCACTCATCCATCCACAGCTTCCACATTTGCCAGCAGATAAAGGAGTGAGGACTCTGACAAAGATTTTCTCCATGTCAACAAAAGCCAAAAACAGAAATTTATTTTTGGCTAAATACTTCTCCAGCAGCTGCCGCACCAGGAAGATAGCATCAGTAGTGCTTCTTCTTGCCAAAAAACCAAACTGCATCTCATCTAGGCTAACTCTACACCCTTTCTGTAACTTTCATCACCTGGTCCAGCAATTTGACACCTCTGTAATTATTTCTGTCTAAGATGTCACCTTTGTAGCAGTTGACTATAATGTTGTTACACCCATCATTGGGTATGACTCCCTTGTAGACAACCTGATTAATTATATGGGTAATTAGGACATAGATAAAAAAAAAACAATGGCAATTTTTTGGTATTTATACATGATGTTATATCTGTGTTTAGCAATTTACGGAAAAAAAAATTTCTTTATTTTCCTGTGTTGGACGTTGCCGAGATTGTCATTGAATACACACACACACACACATACAATACATACATTAAAAAAAAAACAGATACATACACACCGCTGACAGAAATAGATTTTAAAAAATTAAAAATACGAATCGTAAAACAATACATAAACGTATGATTAATTAGCTTGAAGAGCTTCAGAATGCTAGGTGATTTAAAATATTTTTATGAAGAAGTAGATGATGTTGGTCGTAATGGTGATGGAAACCTTCTCAGTAAAACGAGGATGCTGTGGATAATGATGAGTGAAGGACTTCTTGCATTGTCATTGTGTATCTCTTTTCAGCATCTCATGCAATTTGCATAGCATTATAGAACAGTATGCATACAGTTGCATCATGCATGTGCACACTCACACACACATTGACCATTACAATCTAAGATTCAACTGATCCCATTTTCGGGAAGTCTTCATGACCAACAAAATGATAATGAGAATATCTCACATAGTTACTTTGACATTGCGATATATACAAAGAACAGACATTATTCAAGCTTATATTTGTCCACACTTCACCCCTTTTTACAACCTGACACCAAACAGGGCCTGATATGTCATAACTGTGCACACTATATCCTACACCTAAAACCAGACCCTAAACTGGGTTTAATATGCTGTGACTGTCCACACTACTCTTGCACAACCATACACAAACGGGCCTAACATGCCATGAGTGTTAATACTAAGACCAATACAATAGAACACTAAACTGGGTTGAACAAACCATGATTGTTTGCACTAGAACCCAAGAAACCTGTCCTAACTTCCACACTAAACATCAGACAATCTAAATGTGCTAGAACACATCCTGATTGTCACAGTATTTTTTTAATTTTAATAAAAACAGACTCTATAAACTAGATACACTATCCACTGACTGTTATACTGTAACCTGCATAACTAAAATCTGAATTTAAAACATGGAACAATTGATATTTCTAATATACTAAGATCCAGTTTCTACTAGAACATTTTATATATATATATAT
>NC_068983.1:32241274-32248277 GCF_001194135.2 Octopus bimaculoides | reverse complement strand
GATGGAAACTGAAAGAAGCCCGTCGTATATATGTATGTGTGTGTGTTTGTGCATCTGTGTTTGTCTCCCCAACAACGCTTGACAACCGATGTTGGTGCGTTTACGTCCCCGTAACTTAGCGGTTCGTCAAAAGAGACCGATAGAATAAGTACTAGGCTTACAAAGAATAAGTCCTGGGGTCAATTTGCTCGACTAAAGGCGGTGCTCCAGCATGGCCACAGTCAAATGACTGAAACAATTAAAAGAGTATATGCGAATCGTAAAAACATACAGAAAAGAATGCATGTATGTGTATTCAGTGTGTATGTGCGTGCGTGTGCATCGTAAATTGCCGAACATATAGATATGACGTCATGTATGAATGCCGAAAGATTGCCAAATCAATTAAATCGGGGGAAAATGTACATAAACATAGGCGAATCATAAAAACATTTAAAAAAGGGCATTCCTTCGATATAACTCGACAAGATTTGACATTTCGTTTAGGGTGTCTTCGATATAACACGACAATTCACTTCGGATATCAGTTGCTGAAATGGGAGAAGAAGAAAGCTAAATGGGTTGTGTGTGCGTGCTTGTCCTTGTCTGCGCGTGCATTTTCTTGTCTAATTTAAACTTCAAGAATGTTTTTTTATGAAATTCATAAAATACATTGTATAGTCAGTCCTTTTCTGCTCTTTGGTGGTTAAAAAAAAAACATAAACTAGTGTAATTGATACGACGTTCTCGTTTTCTGATATTTGTGAGGCATAAACTTCGATTCTGTTTTTTGCTTGGAAATTTGCGGATTTTACATACACACATGACGCAGGTAAGAACAAATATGCAAGGCTTTTTTTTTCCCCCCAAGTTTAAAATGAGACATAGCTGGCATGCACACACAACCCATTAGGTTTCTTCTCCTCCCATTTCAGCAACTGTCACGGAAATATCCGAAGTGAGTTGTCGAGTTATATCGAAGACATCCGAAGTGAAATGTCAAATCTTGTCGAGTTATATCGAAGGGATGCCAAGAAAAAAGGATGTATGTATGCGTGAGTGTGTGTTTGCTTTCGTGTAAATCAAAAATAATGTCGGTTTCACCAGCTCATGAAAAAAAATTAAGAAATAGAATGTTTTTACGTAAATTGCCGAACACATCGATAAAGCGGCGTTCCTTCGATATAACTCGACGAAACCAAAACATCAATTCGATATAATTCGACAATTCACTTCGGATACCTCCGTAACAGCTGCTGAAATGGGAGGAGGAGAAGAAACCTAATGGGTTATGTATGCGTGCTTGTTCTTGTCAGTGTTTGTGTGTGTGCCTGTTCTGTATTTATGTGTTGTTGAACAGAACAGAGAACACACAGAGACAAGAACAAACACGCACACACAACCCATTAGCTTTCTTCTCCTCCTCCCATTTTAGCAGCTGTCACGGAGATATCCGAAGTGAATTGTCGAAGATACCCGAAATAAACAGTCAAATGTTGTTGAGTTATATCGAAGGAATGCCGATAAAGCATCTGCATGACTTCATATACGAATACAGAAAGATTGTTTCAGACGACAGGTATCGTAATTGTAACTGACATTATAAACATTGATGATCTGAATGACAGGGATTTAGTTTTAATAAAGTGAAAGTAAAACAATGTTTGGCAATAGTGGACTAAAACTCAGTTAAAATTTGTGTGTATTTTTGGAGTTTAAAAGTTTATTTAGAAATACCTAATATAAACCAGAAATGGCTGGCTCTGTTAAACGACAAGCACCCGTGAGAATTGCAGATGAAATTATTGATGCTGATAAGCTGACCGAAAGGAATTACGTTGTGCGGGATATTTGCATGATGACAATGAACAATGAAAGTACAATCAACTTTCTTGCCTCTTTGGGATTAATTCATAATTCAGCAATGTGCTGTAATACGCCAATGCGTTTGATGAATCGATGCACTTCATCGGATGGAAAAGCTTGGAGGTGCTGTGTATGCATGCATTATCGAAGTATTAGGCAAGATTCTTTCTTCTCTGGGTCCCGTCTCCCATTGCCTCGCCTTATAGAGCTTATATATTGGTGGGCAGCACTTGACTGCAAACAATATGTAGTTATGGAGCAGGTCGGTATCGGTACAGAAGCAATTGTTAAATGGTATAACTATTTCAGAGAACTATGTGCCGTATGGTGTATCGATAATGCAATGCAGATTGGAGGCGAAGGAATGGTTGTGGAGATTGACGAAACGAAATTTACGCACCAGAAGTTCTATAATGGTCGTTATGAAGAGTGCCGCTGGATTCTAGGAATGGTAGAACGCCAAAGTCTGAGATGTGTCCTTGTACCTGTCTCCGATCGAAATGCTTCCACTTTATTGCCTATCATTGCTCAGCATGTATTGCCAGAGACTCGTATTATTACTGATGGCTGGCTTGCTTATCAACAAATGTCAAACCACACAAACATGAACCACAATCTGCACTTTGTTGATCCTAATGATGCAACTTTTCATACAAACACCATAGAAAGAACGTGGGGCAAAATCAAAGACAAATATCGCGCCATGCATGGAACTTCTGATAATCTTTTTGAAACATATTTACAAGAATTTTGCTGGCGACGTTCTCATAAACATAATATGTTTATGTCATTTGTAAAATGCATTAGAACTTACTATCCTTTGTCATAATCATTTTCATTGTAAGAAAGAAAAATTGTAATTATTTTTTTCAGATTTCAAATAATCACAAATTTCAAATAATCACAAATAAATCATTCCATTCGGACTTTACATATATTAATCAGGTACGTTGTAGATTCACTTTAATGCCGACACACACTTTGTTTATACATGTGTGTGTGTGTTGAGTTTGCATCAGTTACACGTTCCTGAAACACCCTGATATTTATTTATAATACGTATCCTCTCTGATAGAGGCCCTATCGTTTTATTTTATTTCGATGAATTATTTCGAATTTGGTGTCATATTTGTTATTATTTCTTTTGTTAATATTTTTTCCTGTTTTAGAATTTGGGAGTGAACAGTCCTAAAGTTTACACGCACTTCCGCAAATGATTTGTTTTCATTTATCTCGTGGACTTGTGTTTTTTTGGTAAATTTTCAGATTAACACCCGCACGATTTTTACTAGGGTGTTAGGGTGGGAATTCCATCCCTAACCTTAACCCTAACCCTAAAACCCCAGTGAAAATCGTGCGGGTGTTAATCTGAAAATTTATCGGGGTTTTTTTTTTTTTTTCCTGCAATTATATTTACATGTTGTTCCCAAGCTTTCTTATAACTATGAATTAATATCCTAACCATAAGGTTATACACACACACACACACATATATACATATATATAATAATATAAATAATATATAAATATATGCATGTATACATACATATATGTACATACCTAGTTATATATGTATATATACATGCATATATGGGTACAAGGACGTCAAAAAACGTGAACATAAAAACAAAAACATAGAAAACTAACTTTTTTCGAACAACGAAAGAAACAAATAGAGAAACGAGAAAGGGAACATAAAGAACATTCCCTTCATCAGTTGTCCCCTGTTTTATCTACTCCGCGTTTTCTCGAAAGAGGAGCAAAATCCACTCCACTTTCCGTAAATTTTCAGCTTTGATTTTTTTTTTCGGACTTATGCTTATGTATAATTTTGTTACGTATAATTTAAACAAATAATTCAAAAGAAAGTAAAAACTGAAAAATTACGGAAAGGGGGTCTACACACCCCACCCAAAATTGCAGATTCATAATCTACGATGCGTGAAACATGGATCCGAAGAAATTATTATTTTGGAAGTACTCGATAATTTCACATTCTATCCTGCAGGGATGCCAATTTAATTTTTTTTTAATCATAACTTACGTATGTACAGTCAACAAACTTTAACACAAGTAATATTCGGCAGACAGAGAGAGCTGTTGCCGGGCGAAATGCTTAGCGGTATTTCGTCTGTCTTTATGTTCTGAGTTCAAATTCCGGCGAGGTCGATTTTGCCTTCCATCCTTTCGGGGTCGATAAATTAAGTACCAGTTAAGTACTGAGATCGATCTTATCTCCCCAAAAATTTCGGGCCTTCTGCCTAGAGTAGAAAAGGCGTAGCTGAAAATTAGTGGTTGAAAGAAAGAACTGGTAAAAATCAAAGCTAATGGTCGCTCGAAAACACGCACAAATTTAAGATAGTGAAACGGGATTTTCTTTTCACAAACGTAGAATACCTTTATATAAACTAAATTATCAAGTATGAGTCACGAGTCATGTGTTAGTAGAAGCGATTTATTTATTTTTATTTAATTAATTCAATTATTACTGACATTCAATGAAAGTATGCCATCTCTAAAGAGCGAACCTATTTGCTATGAATTACCTCCCTTACATAGGATACATTTTAGAAAAGATTGACTGGGAATAAGTACATGGCAAGGAATTTTTTTGATATTTTACTAGCTTATTTTAAAACAAAATAATTAACTACTAGCAGAAAACTATTAGATATTGTTTGTAAATATCGAAAATTGTAATTATATTCGCTTGTATTGAGATCTTATTTAAATTTTAAGCAGAACTTGCATTGCAATATCACTTTAAAGTTATTATAGTAACGATATATATCAGTTACTGAAATGTTAACTTATTAAAAGGGTCTTTGTCGTCAGTGACACCCAGTTGCCGATTTGCGAGCGTCTGGGCGGAATCACAATCAAGAGATTTCGGAGACGCAATTTTTAACAACCGGTGGCAGCTGTCGCTCTTTAAGCACGGCGCCCGGTAAATCAAAAACAACATTAGAATTAATTTAACGTTCAGCTACCTTATTGGTGGTATGATGTTTCTTTGAGCACATTGATAAATATTTTAGCTATCATTATTGTTCATGAGAACTGGTAAAAAAAAATACCCTGTGAATAATCACCTCTGGCTCTGATTATTATGTATTAACAAAATACTCAGACATTTTAAACAAGCAACAGCTGAAAAGGCATTTCTTTGAGGTAAGAGGTCTTTCCTGAATACTATAACTATGGTTTCATTGCATAGCAACTGCGAGCTGAAGGGTCAGGAGTTTACTCTCTTAACAGGAGTGTTTTTAATGTCATGACATTTAATTGTAAGCAGGTACAATATGGAAATAGTGTGATACCAAGCAGTCACAGTACTACATAACTGATGAGTCTTTCATTTATTTGTACTCAGTTCAACTTCACAGGGTTAGTAGTTTGTTCCAAGCAAGCATACTAAACGAAGGCTGAATCACATTCTTCCATGTTAATGATCTGATAGGTTATATTTGAATTATATCTAGAAGTTGCTGTTCCAGCACAGTGCAATTCTAGAAGAGCAGAGATATATGATTCATCATCGTTTAATGTTTGCTTTCCATGCTAGCATGGCCTGGACGATTTGACTGAAGACTGACAAACCAGATGGCTGCACCAGGCTCCAATCTGATCTGACAGTTTCTACAGCTGGATGCCCTTCCTAACGCCAACCACTCCGAGTGTAGTGGGTGCTTTTATGTACCACCAGCACAAGGGCCAGTCAGGCAGTACTAGCAAAGGTCACACTCTAATGGTGTCTTTTACATGCCACCTGCACAGGAGTCAGTCCAGTGGCACTGGCAACGACCTAGCTCGAATGTTTCATTCATGTGCCAGTAAGGCACATGCTTTTTATGTGCCAAGTATATAATAATTAATTTCTATTATATCACTTTTGCCACTCCAAGTAGAATGGCTTACTGGGGTTTACTTTGCCCTGCAACCTTCCAGGATCAATAAAATACTTGGGCTGAAATATTGTATTTTTCAGAATAAGAATTCTGCCTGTTATATAACAAATTTGCATCCATTTCTACCTTTTTTTTTTTTGCAAAATAATGCAAAGAAATTGCCTACTCTATAAATATGGACTATCCAACTAAATGCTAATCTTTCTGCCCATAATTCTTTCATTACCATGTCATAATGAGCAAGATTGCCCAAGTGTTTTAATTTATTTAAAATATAATTGAGATTTTGGTAGAAAGTAATGGGATGTGTATTGAGAACAGCAATAGGCATTGGAAAAACTTAGAGAAAAAAAAAAGATTTCATTTACAATACTTATACACATTAATACAGTATTGTGTATGGATATTTTCAAAGAAAATTTTTAAAAGTTGAGTAAGATATTCTTTTATGCTATACATGGTTCTTTGCACCTTCCTCTAAAGCTCGGCTTGAATCACCTGAATATTTAGAATGCAGGTCTCAAACAAACTCGAATTTATAAATGTATGTATGCATACATGTATGTGTAAGGGACGACCGTGCGAACTCAAAAAGGAGAAATGGTGACGAATGGAAAAACAGAGGACTCCTTTTATTTAAACGTGTCACACGGTCGAACACACAATATTATAGATATCAATAATCATCATCATGATGAATAATGATATACATGATATGTTATGCGACGATAACATAGATGACCAGTAATGAAAGACCACAACCGTATTAGATGAATAACAGAGATATTTATTGTAGCGTTAAAGATGTATGTCTGTGTGAGAGTGTGAATGCGACATATAATAGCATAATCAAAGACAGGCCGTCATGCAAAGAAAAGTGTGTATGTGAGTGATACATGTATGTGTATGAGAAATATTACAGCAGAGAAAAGGAGAGTCAATAACACGTGAACAATTATACCAGTTCTTGGGTACACAATAATATGAATCTGTATGTGAAGTGAGTTGGCTGAGTTTGGCAGAGCTGATCACTAGTTGTGATGTCGTGGCATCGATGCCGGGCCGTGATTCTTGTTATACAGATGTTCGTCGCTGGCTGAGAATTTCTTGTCTGTTTAAGAACTCTTGTCTGTTTATTTACCGTGGTGAAGCTGAGTCACCTAACAGAATCGAAGAGAGAGATGTGCCGCGGTAGTTTGGTGTGGTGTACATAGTAAGTCGTGTTGACGCTGGTGGAGATACTCGGTAGT
>NC_068983.1:32187943-32241196 GCF_001194135.2 Octopus bimaculoides | reverse complement strand
CGACGGCGGTGGTCATCGTTGGCTGGACGAAGCTGTTGAAGTGGTCGCTGGAACTGCTGCTGCTGTCGTGTGGTACACAGAACAGTTCTCAAAGAGAAACTGGACCAAGACGAATTTGTGGGGTATGAGTTGATCTATATATAGCGTTAAGAGGGCTCCAAATGCCTTCAGAATTTTACTCCATCACGTGACCTTATTAGAGGCCGTGATTGGTCAGTTTGCGTTCTGGCGGGAAAGGTTCGAAGAAGTTACCGATTCGAATAATAATCAGTCACGTGATGACAAGGAATGGGTTCCCTACTACGCTCGCATTTATTTATATTTAAATGAGAAGATTGCATGTAATGGCGATAGTAGTTTTGTATCTAGTGACGATAGGTAGTTTCACTACATATGTATATCTTCTAGTAGGCAAGTTTTGCACTTTGGTACCCAAAAGCGTCATAGGAAATCCTTGAAGACAAGATTAAAGCTATGTGACATTTTCCCATAGCTACTTGTAAACCAGGGAAATGGCAAGCACTATTGCTATTTATAGATTCACACAGGTTATATTTAATAAGATATAACTGAAACATTAAGGAACTATGTAAGAACCAAAAAATAAAAAAGAAACCATAATTGAGAATGTCAAAGATTTACAGATACCAATTATCTTCAGTTTGCTAAATGTTGACATCTGACATAACATGACTAAGAAGCTGAATTTTAAAAATACAAAAAGTATTCAGAATGTAAGAATAGTCTCATTTTGTTGAAAAAATGTTTTTTAAGTATTGTGACAAAAAACATTTTATTCTTAAAAGAGAGACTATACAGTGTGGTATATTAACGGTTCAGAGACAGGAAAGCACTGAACAATCAACTTGATTACACCAGCTTTTACTTTCCACTATCAGGTACAATGAAAGAGAAAATACTAGACACTTATGACTACAAATTCAATCGGTTATCAGAAGGGAAATAACTTCATGTCTTGAAAATAATTACAGCTACAATAAACAAGTCATACACAAATTACTGATCACATACTTCTGTTTTTGCTGAGACAAGCACAACTTGGATTCAATCCCATATTCCTGTTGACCAGTTAACTTCCTCTCATGAAGAAAATATTCAGTGGAGACTGTCATTACAAAATAATGCATTACACCACAGAAATGTGTTACTGTGTACTTATCGTTCACTATATGCAATAATAAAAATTTTTGATTGGATAAATCTATTTTAAAGTCGATTTTATTCCTTGTATGAAATTATAAAACTGACCTTTGATGTATAACTTTAGAAAGTAGGCTGAGTTTATACACTGACTAAGTTTTCTTTTAACCTCAAGATGGGGGATTTAATTGTGCTCTGAACCAGCCCTATAAAACCAGTAATAATATAGTTCATGCTCTTTTAATGCTGAAGGTTATGGAGGTGGGGGTTTAGGCAGAGGAATTCTAAAGGGTTGACATTCAAGGAAAGGTTCAGCTAGTACCCGTTAGGACAGACATAAGGGTCAAAGATGGCTAGGATAAGGTACAAATTACAAGCAACAAATTCAAGTGTTGCCAATTACTTTCCTCTATTTTACATGTAAAGCAATAGTTTGTGTGACAGTTCATTTGAGGGATATGCCACAGATCAGGACAGCATATTAGGGGACTTTGATGAGACTGAAAATGCATGGGTATATAACATTTGACAATTCACTGTATAGTTAAATTAAGCTTGTGAAAATATTCCAAATGAAGCTATTACTGTTCAAAAGTGAAAGCAATGAAGGATTGGTCAAGATCTTAAGGGCTGCAGTCTGTAAGGTTTTGTTATAAATGCAAAGTTTGTAAGTGAGCAATTTTCTCTCATTGTTGTAATCCATGTTATGGCTTAGCCATATTCTCTTACTCGTTTCAGTCATTTGACTGCAGCCATGCTGGAGCACCACCTGTAATCGAGAAAAAAATTGACCCCAGGACTTAATTCTGTCTCTTTTGCCAAATTGCTACGTTACGTAGACAAACACCAGCATCGGTTGCCAAGCTATGTTGGAGGGACTAGCAGACACACACGACAGGCTTCTATCAAGCACAGACACATAATATATATTTACATATATATATATATATATATATTATATATATACACAATGGGCTTTCATTTTCTGTCTACCAAATACACTCAGAAGGCTTTGGTTGGCCAGAGGCTATAGAAGACACTTGCCAAAGGTGCCACAGTGGGACTGAACCCGGAACTATGTGGTTGGTAAGCAAGCTTCTTTATTTCATATTTGCCATAAAGGCATTACAAAGAGGGGACGAACAAGGACAAACATAAAAGGGGTGAAGTAGCTGTATTGATTAAATACTTACAATTTTAAATATACAATAATAATTTCATATTTACAATGTTCGATTAAAGCATTGCTCATCACAGATGCAATTTGTAATGGCTTTCCTGAAGGATAGGCATCCAACCACCAGGGTAGAGCCCTTGCTTTTTCTTTCCCTTGTTTTTGGCTTCAAGCCACTTACCAGACAGCCATTCCTGCACCTATGAACTATTATTATGGATAGCAAGTACAACTTCAGAATAGTAACTCCTGCTTTTAGCTACTTTGGACTTTCCATTTACACTGACGTAACATCCACTAGTCACACTATTTCCAATTCAATAGAAAGCGAACCAAATTTTTAAGTATTCATCCATGTTTATATTGGTTTCATAAGTAAACAGCAATAGAACCATAAGCCCAAATTGCTTAGTGTAAAGGCAATCTGTCAGCCAGCTTTGTAGTTTACTGTCAACTTCCTCTTTCTACGTTAAAATTGCAGAATGTTTATGGAATCCTGATATATCCCAAACAGCACCTCCAATTACATAGGGAGGAGTGTGTGTAGTCATGCATGTGCATGGCTCAGTGGTAAGAGCATGTCTCAACCAGGAGGGTATTCAATTTCCATACCAGGGTGTGTCATATTCTTAAGACACTTATTTCAAGTTGTTCCAGGTCACCCAGCTGTAGAAATTGGATGCAATGGTGATATCAAGATGTATATTTGTACTTCAGAGGTGAACTTTCATTCACGACCAAAGGGTTTTCAATATTTTTGTGCAGTTTAGAAGCTAGTTTTAGCAGCAATAGTTTCATTCTTACTTCAAAGCACTATTAGCAAATAACTACCAGTCTTGTGAAACCCATACACTATACAGGTCCTCAGTCACCATCAATTCAAAAAATACTTTTCCACTGCCGAGATGCGTCTGTCACTAAGAAAACTAGATACAAGAACAGTTTATCAACCATTACTTATAAACCACATTTGAATTTTGAAAAAGAACAAAAAACCCAATTTAAGATGAAGGTGATGTTTATTTTCATCTTTAATCAAACAAGCCAAGACCCATATCCTCGTCAGACTCTTCTTCAGACTCCACTTTTTCTTCCTTCTTTTCTTCTGCTGCAGGGGTAGATGGAGCTGCAGCAGCAGTAGTAGCAGCACTTGCTGCCAGAGCAGCTGCCATCTTTTCAGGATCTGATAACAACTCTTTGATCTGAAAATACAAATCATTTTCATATTATCATCCAATAAAAACATGTAATATTGACAGATTTACCAAGTGAAAAAAAAATATAAAAACTCAAATGTAATATACCTCTTTTGCTTCTTCAAATTCAATATCTGTTTCCAAAGATATAGCAACCAGATTTTTGAAGCCATTGACAAGAAGATGTGGTATAGAAGCCAAAGTTGGATACCCAATAGCCAGAGACAAGCTGGCAACATTTGTCACACCCTGCAAAGAAAATATATTACTTGAATATCATGATGAAGGCAGATTTGAACATTCTGCAAGGAGTTTATAAATGAGAAAAGTACTTACAGACATGAACTTCTTACGGATATCATCATCAGTAATGTCCAATACACCAGGTGCAAAAACAGTTCCAGAGTCATACACTAGTATAGAAAATTTTAAAAACATTAAATATAACAATTAAATATAAACCAGACAGGACACTAATAAATAAATATAGCCCTTAAGTCAGTGGACAAGAATCTACATAGCTTTCAGTAGAGCGAAAGTCATTCTTTTTTTTCATCATTCTTGAGGGCTGCAAAATAAAATAATGCCCAACCTACCTTGCTCAATGACCAAACCATATGAAAATGGTGAGATGTTCAACATGTTCAGCAATGTAGCCTCGGAAGCACCAACTTTATCAGCTTCCTTTATCAAACGGACATCATTCAAGATTTCAATAGTACCCCTGGAGATTTTTGTTGGGATAGACAAAGCTTGGAAGAAAGAAGTCTTTTCAGGACCAAGAGCTGTATTTTGAGCAGGTATCAACACATCACAAGGAGCAACAGCACCAGCACGAGCAGGAGCTTTCACCTATAAATAAATATCAATTTGTCAGTAGCGAGGGGAGAAAAAAAAAATCAAAATTAAAGCTCCATATGTAGATGGAATGAAAATCAACTAACCTTGTTATTCAGCAATCTATCCCTGATATCAGCCAAGTCATTCTTAGTGAACACAAAACCAACATTGTTCTTAATGTGTGGTAGCAACCTACAACAGACAAGTTTTTGTTTAATAACCTAAATATTAAGGCAATTACTAAACACTATTATCAAGCAAATCTTGTATAGGTGCTCATTTTATATTACTATACACATCACCCTCTTAAAGACTCATCTTAGAACTGCAGCCATGCTAGGGCAACACAGGGCTTAGTCAAACAAAATTGACCTCAGTACTTATATCCAGCTTTTTTTTTTATTGGTTGTTAGGTGTGGGGGGTGAGCAAGATTGACAGTCATCCACTTTCCCATTGAGGAATGGGTAGAACAAAATTACACGTGGATTTTCTACAGCCACCCTGCCTGTCACCAGTCTTCAGTTATTTCCCCATAGCTAAGATGAATTTTCACAAGAGATTGGGAATGGACACTGCATGCATAAGTGACATTTACAGGCATGAAACACCATGGCTAGCTTCTCCAGTCTGAAAGCTTTGACTGGTCCAATGCTATAATAGAAAAAAAAACGAGTGAAGCCAGCATCTGCATTTAAAACACTTCACTAAATGTTATATTTTTCAATAGTTGCATAAATATTTATTTTCTGTGATCAGAGATACCATTGTTTAATTACACGTCCCTATATAACAAAAGGGGAAAAAAAAATTAAAAAAAAGAAGAATTGTATCACTTATGGGGAAGTTGTAGTGTCCAGTATGAAAGATACTACAAGGCAAAAAGTGACCGATTACTATACCAGTCCAAGATTGCTTCTGATCAAGAATAACCCAAGCAACATTTGAATCTAAACTGGCAATATACATACCTCATTTCAGTGGAAAAGATTTAGAACTTACCTTTCAAGGGCTGCATTGTGCTCCAAATGACCTCTTATGGCCTTTCTCATCATTGTGTTTTTACCCATGAGGACAACTGAATGTGATTAAAAGAAAATTAGTCAGTACAGTAATATCAACAGCATGCTGAAATACTTAGTATTCAGGGGTGTTCAGACAGCCATACTTGGCTACATTTTGTCATAGCGTCCAGCAAACACTAGTGGGTTCAACCTTTCGGTAACTAGTGCCAAAGAGCCGAACGCTTAATAGCAGTTACTTCATCATCACACCTCAAAATTTATATCCAATTTAATGTTCATTTTTCCTTTTAGATTAAATGAAATTCGTTGAGAATTATTAACATTCTTCCCGTCACCAAGCCACACTAGTTTCCAAAAATATTTCTCAGTGACCAACAAGATGGGTTTCAATGAAAGATTGGAAACGAACAACACTATTTTTATTTGTGACACGAACTATCACGCCACGTCATAGGACACATGAAATTGAACCGAAAACGTGATTGAGACTCGAACAAAAAACAAAATGAAGCTATTTAAAATTTTCTCACCTGCATAGCCCCTGAGTGACATACGGATGGTCTGCATCTGCCTGGAGCCAACATTGTCTGCATTGACGATGAAGCATTTTGGATATTCATTAAGCAATTGCTGAAAGAAAATGAAGACTTTAAAATACTGATCATCTATAGTCATAAACCGACAAGACTTGATAAAACTGTACCGAGTATGGTCTCACTCCCCAGTAATAGTCAAAGAGACTATGAGAAGTTATGGAATATACTTTGTTCAAGTCCTCACCCGACTTAAGCAGCCAGGGGACAAGATTTATTTCCGACATGGTGGAATGGGATTTCACTGCACGTAAAGTCAGCTCCCGTTTGCCACTTACAAGATATTTTAGCAATGATCCTATAAATCACGTCGGTAAAGTTAAACGCTTACATTAAACAATTATACTTACAATGATCTTGATGAAATAGTTGGCTTTCCAGGTTGATTTATCTTCCTTGACCATCTCGGTGGATCAGGGACTGCACCACAGCAATTTAAAGATAAATCTGAAAAGAAATTTTTTAAACCATTATTGTAGTTAGAAAAAAAAAAACCTTAAACGGAAAAAGAAGTTGCGTTTAATATACTTTTGGCCTAATGCAGTTTCGTAGCTCCAAAACTATACTAAAACCTAAAACTTCTTACAATGCTGTTTCTTTTCTTTGGTAAATGATCAGCTATACACCTTCTGAAGGCATAAAAAATTACACTATACTTACCGAAAATTGATATCCGGAAAAAAACAATTTAACTATTAAGATAGCTGTTCCACTTAAAATGGAATTTTTTTCAAGCTTTTGCATCGAGAAATTTCACCTCGTGTATGAAGGGATATTCTGAAAACCCGCCAAAAGATTGAGGCCATTTAAATTAACTAAACTCTCAAGAAGTGCCATCAACAGTACAATGCAGTTGTTCGAATAGCTGCTATTTGCATCTTAAAACACTCACCTTTTTGTTCCACTCCATCACGACTCGAATTTAGAAATGTACAGCTTCAAGGAGATTAAGAGAAGCGTAGAAAATCGTTGACTAAGTGAGGCTTCTTGCGAATTCAAATTACTCGATCGGGAAGAGCTACGTTATCCCTGTCCATTCAAAATTTAACCCGCACAATCAGGTGTCTCGGTTGCACTTTGCAATTTTAATATCGAAGCGTAAATATATACATGATACCGGCAAGAATGAATAGATACATATACTATATGCGTTTTATTGTCCATGCTTAATACAAGTGAATGGTTCATGATTGGGGGGAGGAATATATTTAGCTGCTCTTAAAGAGTTCATTCACATGGCTTAAATAGAATTTCTAGAAAAATTAATTAAGTGTACAAATACACTTTCTCTACATACCTAGAGTATACACTATAATTAGCCTTAAAATAAATAGCATACGGTTTGAAAAACAATTTCCGACGAAATAACCCACGTAAGCAGCCACCCGCCATAACGCACGTGGCCCGGAATCCATCACACTTTTACCTAGTCATTGTTGAATTTTAATCTACTTTATCGAGAATATATTAATCTTTATATTCGATTTTTAAAAAAATATTTTCTTTACTTAGTTCTTAGAGGAACGATCCAATTTATCAAATTACAATAACAGCAGAAGAAATGAACTATTAACAAACAAGTCTTGATGAAAAAATAAATATCCCAGAGAATCCTGTAGGCTTTCTACCCAAGAAAGTAGTATTTATAGATGGAACTGTACCGAGTATGGTCTCACTCCCCGGTAATAGTCAAAGAGACTACGAGAAGTTATGGAATATACCCTGTTCAAGTCCTCAGCTGGCAAACCAGGGGACAAGTATTTATGTTCGACATGGTGGAATGGGATTTCACTGCACAAAAAAACTATACTCCGAAGAGTACAGTAAAGTCAGCTCCCGTTTGCCACTTTACAAGACTATTTCAGCAATGATCTTGTAAATCACGTCGTAGCCATTTTAGCCAACAGACTAAGTCTAAAAGATATATATATATATATATATATATACATAGAGAGAGAAAGATGTATATATATATATATATATATATTATATATATCTATATATATATATATATATATATATAAAGAGAGAGAGAGAGAAAATTGTCCTAGATATAATATATATAGACAATTTGGAAAGATTTATAAAGTACTAAAAATTTGGAGAACTTTCGTTAAGTAGAAGCATCCCATGCTTATATCCATTCATACCAACTAGGCTGCCCTCGTGTAATCATAATCTAATATCATCCGCTAACCCATGATTAAATCATCGACAATTTTGCAGTTAAAAGCAAATGATGAATACAAGTTGTACTTCTTTAACAGAAAAAAAGATCGAATGGACTTAAATTTAAAAAATGCTCTCACCTGAGAATGTACAATATGCCGCCTGTTAAAACAGTATGGCAACTAAGAGGTGGATTACGGACGGGGCACGTTTTATATAGTCTTGGGTTATACTGCCATCTACCGACAAAATACTGAAAATAAGGGGAGCTAACTCCCATCTTGGGAAATAGGTAATATATTAATTAAATCGTTTGTAAGTACTATATTCAAGATAATAAAGTCATTTTATTTGAGACATTAATGTCTTGTTAAAGTTAATTACTAATGTGTCGGAAATTATACAATGTGCCCAAACCGCACTTTGTTGGATTTCAACTTTTGTTATTTGGAATTTTCATAAAATTCTTTGCGAATTTGTATTTTATACACGGGAATTCACAAAACTATGGAGAAAAATTTTTATCTTAGAAAATTTTTCGAATTTTTGTTTTTTAAATCACAGTCCAAAATACGACTTTATAGCTTAAATCCCAAGAACAGACCATTAAATGTGTTTATGGGAAGAAATATATCGAAAAACATGAATACGTCAGACTGACAAACAAACGAGAGTATGGTGGTCATGAGATGTGCTAAAAATAACAGCTAAATAGCCCTTAAATGACGCGGCAATTTTTTTTTTATTTTGGCTTTTGCATAATCATATGAATTTCCGTGTGTGGAATACAAATTCGCAAAAATTTCCTAAAAATTCCATAAAATAAAAAAAAATTACGAGGGGATTATATCCCATGCGTTAAGTAGAAATCCGCCTAATTCTCTTTTCTCTTTTGTTTCAATCATTAAATTGCGATCATACTGGGACACCGCCTTGAAGGGTTTTAGTCGAATAAATCGTCCCCAGAACTTCTATTTTAAGCCTAGTACTTATTTTATCGTACTATTTTGCTGAACCGCTAAGTTATGGGACTTAAACACACCAACACCTATTGTCAAGCGTTGGTGAGGGACAAACAGACATACACATACCTGTAAATATATAATAGCACCACCTGGTGGTGCTATTAAGTTAGATATGGCCTGGGCCTATACTGGCCGAAACCTATGAGTTATTTAAGTTACATTAATGAATATATATATATATATATATATATATGTTTATTAAAAAGCAGCAAAAATATCACTGGTTTGCCCTACAATTCGACTTCACTTCGATACTCTTACATTTGTACATCAACAACCTGTTTGCCATCATCACCAACAAATACCACTCCAATGTAAATTATACCATTTTCCATTCCTCTATAATTACTCGAGCTTTTATATGCAATGTTGACACCTCATACTCCATTTCACAATATTGTATCAATCTCTCCTAAACACGAACAGCTCACAACTAGAACCCTCAAGGTCATTACAAATTAATGAGTCTCATAATCACTGAAGATCTCTCCTAAAGTATTCATCTACTAACAATTACAAATCCATTACAAAGCTTGGGTGAATCCCCAATGCAGTACATCCCACCACTCCACAAAAAACATACCTGACTGATTGGTATTAAAATCACTCGCCAACACATTTCAGCTTATAGTCCACAGAAGTGTTGTCCACTGTGTTTCAACAACTTCCTCTAGTTGACATCCACTAACTTGCAGCCTCTAACCCCATCACTTCTTATACATGCCTACACTTCATTCTTACCATCAGTTCCCCCACTCTTGTTAGTATTCACCTCATATTCTTTCTATTTTGCAATATCTAATCCCACCCTCATCATCTTATCATCCATCCCTCCATCACTCTCCTCTCTACTATGTTATTCTGCTACTGTAAAAAATGAAAGCAGAACCTGTTACTATATACCATCTCATATCACAATTTCTGCATTGCTAGTCACTGCTCCCTATTCTCTGCCAGCTGCTATTCATTCGTTGTCTTTATGTACCCACCTCTGTTCACCATTCATTACATTCATCTCATATATATCTGACCTACTTTTTCCCATGTTTATATTAGCTGAAACTCCTCTTATACTCTTACAACCTTACTCACCACTTAACTTGATTTTTCTGCCTTCAACTGTCTTCTATACTACATCTCTTGGACTTGTCTGATTGACACTTAAGCCTCTCTCATCCGCCTATGTAAAATACAAGGTAGCCATGAATCTTCTCCACAGACATTAAACCTGTTCTTGCTTCCCCATCATACTTTAATCTCTCAATACCTTGCTTAAGATCCACTTTATCTCTTTTCCTTCATCTCAGTCATTAGAGCACTTCAGTCTTGAGTTACAAGGTAACCTCATTAACTGCTGGCACCACAAAAAAAAAAAGTCAAGTAAACTCTGTAAAGTGATTGGTGTTAAGAAGGGTGTCTAGCCATACAAATCATGCCAAAACTGGAACACTAGGGCAAGACATAGTCCTCTAATCCATTGAATCTTGTCAAACCAACCAACACATGCTGGCATGGAAAGCAGATATAAAATGATGATGACGACGACAGTGACCTTTATTCTTTTGTGCTTGGCGTCTTGTACCGCATTCATTTCAGCACTATTAACTTGTCTTTCCTCCTTTCATCTCCTGTATTGTGTCCCTGCCACCTCCACCCCCAGATTTAACATTAACCACTACACCCAATCCTTTCTTCTCAGCTCATCTTTTCCCTGCAGCCATTAACTCACAGAGAAATATTAACCTTACCAATCTCTAAGACTCTGTGATGATCATGGACACAGTCTTATCAATCAGAGCAAACCAGAAATTAAAATAAATCAATAAATAAATGAAGAGCTGTGCTTCTATCTGACCACCAACATTTCATATATTTCAGCCATTGTATCAGATATATGAAAATGATTAACCACTAAATGATGGCAACAAACATTACAAAAATAAGAGTACCATTGAATTAGATAATGTAGGTCTTCATTACTGAAGGATCAAAGTTGAACTAGGGCTGAATATAACAACAATTTTTTAAAGCCATGCAACAATGTATGACTTCATCATTTGTTCAGTCTGCCATTTCTTCTGTCATTTTTTGTTGATAGGGCTGGCCCTAGGGTTGCTGGCACCCAAGCAAGCTGAACTTTGGCATGTACAAGCTGATGATCATGGAAATTTCTTTGTTTGTTACACCCCCCTTGGTGCCCCCTAGCACATAACACCCAAGGTGACTGCCTGAGTTGCCGATACCTTGAGCCGGCCCTGCTTGTTGACACACATCACATCAGGGACAATGGTGATACAAAAGTTATCTATTGTAAAGAAAATGTCATACATTATTAAAGTTGTCTAGAAGTTGCATTATTTCAGTTATATCTATCACTATTAGCCCAAAAAACCCACCCTCCAGGTGAACTTTTTGGCTGACTCTGCAAAAGGCTGTCAGGCCTTTGGCTTAAAGTAAAATTGTAAACCTGAAGAACCTATAACAAAAAAAGAAAACATGAGATCTCATCAACATTTATTTTTATTTCCATATGAAATTTATTGTGTGGAAATTTGTCTTGTCAAAACTCGACCTGATCTTCTGGTCCTGCAAATTTTTCGTGATTTGTCTAGTCTAAAACTACACCCAATCATGTCAAAACTTTATTGGATCTTTTCTCACTGTTTCACAGGGATCCACAAATATTTGCAATTCTGGCTTTTGACTTTTTTCGAGATATCACTTCTCCTCACTTCCAATCTTTTCTTGCCAGCTTTCTATCTTGATATTGATAAGCACAATTTTTATAACATCGTTTCACAAATTCTAATTTGACTTTTAAACACCATTTGAAAACAAAATTATGTTGGCTCATCATATAAAAGTTTTTCTTCTTGGAGAATGGATTCAATATGAAGAAACTGACTATTACTTCATGTTCTATGTGTTTCATCTATGGAAAAGATTTGATCAATAACATTGTTACTCAGAGGCATTTCATCCTAAACCAACATGAAGAGTGCTTTACTGCATAAGCATTTATAAAAGTTAAAGGAGTTCCAAAGATGTTAATTGCTCTTACTGCTTGTCATCAATTTTCTTGATAGGTTAAACATTTCTCCAAAGAATATTCAGCTTCTTTGTTCTCTTTACCTCTACTTCCATTGTTACTCTACATAGTTCACATTTTGATGGTTGTAAGAACTAAGGTGTTGTAAGGTGGTACAAATTTGTATCACAGGTGGATGCACCAAAGTAAAATAGGCAAAAAACTCCTAGAGTTACTCTGATTCCAAATATGTGCTGTTCATTGAGATACATCTCAGGGGCTAAGTGTATAAACCAGGAAACCATGTGAACACACAGAAATTCACATTTATTAGTATTGGTAGAAATAGACAACTAACACATCAAAGTATATTTAAAGATTTAAAATATTCAATAATGAACGTAAATTGTTGGGATCCATATTGTACAGTAATACCAACATTTGGTACATCAAGTGAAATAAAGCTATTAGTCTTACTTACATACAGTGAAATAAGTGAAGTGATGTACTAGCCTACAGTAGAATGATTAAGAAAAACTAAACAACTTGATTGATGTTATCATAGTGTTGCTCACCACAACAAGCTTAGTTTTCAAATATTAGTCAGCATTTCCATTCTTCATTTGTATACAGTTGATTCTTGTACTGAATGTTAATACAAAATTCATTTTATTTCAATGATTGAGTTATAACTTGCTCTAAGACTTTGTTATTAAACATGGGGGTGAAGTAGGTCTGTTCTCTACCCACTCTAGAACTGTGAAGGTCCATCATCTAGTGGTTAGGGTGATGGGCTCACAATCATTAGATTGTGAGTTTCTTTCATACTCCAAGTGGTACATTGTACCATTGGTTAAGGCACTTCATTTCATGTCTCTGCTGACATTCAACTGAAAGTGAGTAGCAGTGGCACCTGGGATTAATACTGTGATGAACTGGCATCCCATTCAGGTATAGTCATGAACTATCAGCCTCTATGCTTTAAACATCTAGATAAACTCTGACCTCATAAGCCTGTAGCCCCAAACAGCTGATCTTGGCTCAATATACTAATTGCTAAATGTAACAATTGTGACTCTCTCTTTATGTTTTACAATTTTATTGAGTTTCTTAACCTGGGTGATCCTACAAGAACTTAAACTCCTGTTGATATTATTATCAGAGGCAAACATATCTAAAGCAGAAGACATATAAAATTGTAGTTGCTTGTTCAGCAGTTTTATGATCACAAATGAAATCATCATAGATGGAACACCATTGATCATTGATCAAATCTGAACTACAGAGGCTAAACAATAAAAACAATACTGTTGAAACTAAAGGTAAAAGAAATTCTGTTAAAACTGCAAGCGCTATAAGATATTTAGAGTACAGAATAAAATACGGAAGGATAAGATAATTATCTCAAAGAAAAAATGAGATGTAAACAGAATCACTGGTAAATGGTTTGATGCACATCTGAGTTAAAATCTCTTCATGATATTTGGTACACTGCAATTACCTTTTGAACAGTTATTTTTTTAACACCAGATTTTGCTTTTCTACAATCTATGCTGCCTCACAAATTGTGGCAGAACTTTCTGATCCCTATAAATGAAGCCAACATTTCAAAATTATCTAATTCACTACTTGAACCAAAATTACTCTAGATTTGCTGCCCACTAGCCTTTAATTCAAGCATCAAACTCAGACAGTATTCCTGCTATCAACCTCAAAGTATGTTCAAAAAGTAGTTCTTGTCTTTGCCAAATTTTCCAGTCTCCACAGAAACCTGTCCCAATCTTTCAGATGTACTACAATATGCCGTGTCTTCTAAATGAGTTAATGGAAAAAGATGTACCAGTCATCTCCTTAATCACTTGAATCTCTCTTCCTTCTCAGTGTCCACCAAAAATATGGCATTCGAAGTTAGATCTATTGAAAACTTGCATACATATTGGCTAACTTGACCTCAAAAACTCCAGTGAATGTTATGTTGGCTTATTTTGAATCAAGTTTCCAAGACTACACTCAAAAGGTGCTAGTTATGCGACACCAGCATTGGCCACATTTCTTCCATGAGGCCCAACACTCAAAAGGTGCTTATTACATGCCACTGGCACAGGTGCCAGTTATGTGACACTGACAACAGCCAAAATTATGGTTTCACTTGGCTTGATGGGTCTTCTCAAGCATGGCATATCACCAAAGTTTTCGGTCACTAGTCATTGTCTTGGTGAGACCCAACATTCAAAGATTATGCTTCACCACCTTGTCCCATGTTTTCCTGAGTTTTTTCCTCTTCTACAGCTTCCTTCCACTGGTAGAGATCAGCACTTTTTCACACAGCTGTCCATATCCATTTGCATATGACCAAACAACACAGTCATCTCTCTTGCACACCACATCTGATGCCTCTTATGTTCAACTTTTCCCTCAAGACATTTACACTTTGTCATACATGCACACTGACATTGCATGTCTAATGAAGCATACTGGTTTCATTTCTTTCAAGCCTACACATGTCCTCAGCAGTCACAGCCCATGTTTCACTGTTGTATAGCATGGTTGTTTGCACACAGGCTTCAAACAATCTGCCTTTCACCCTGAGGGAGAGGTCTTTTGTTACCAACAGAGGTAGCTCTCTAAACTTTGCCCAACCTATTCTTATTCTAGCAGCTGTGCTCTTGGATCATCCACCCCCACTACTGAATTGGTCACCTAGGTAGCAGAAGCTAACAACTACTTCTAGTTTTCCTACTTGACATTTGATGTAGTCTATTTTCTGTACATCTTTAGTGTTAACTGTACCTGTGCACTCTCTGCACACAAAAACTGGTTTCTCAGTTAACCTCCCTCTGATATTGCTGCACCCCTTATGTATCCATAGCTTACACCAGGTACATCTTGCAGAATTTCTACTTACACCTTTCCTACAGATCAAGCAGGGCCATCTACCTGTGGGGATTTGTGATTTGTCTGGGTCATTTACCTAAGGACATACATACATACATGCATACATACATACACACACACATAGATACACACACACACACACATACATATAAAGAAAGTTAGAAAGTTTAATTAGAGATTGGATAAGCTTCATTAAGGGATGGTAATATCAAATGAATTACTGGTTCATTACCGAGTATTTGTTGTGAATATTAATTATAATACTCATGAATAATAGGTAATTAGATAAACCAAGGTTTATATTTATTGAAGAAAAATAAGAAAATGGAGATACATCAATTAATAGGTATATTTATATACTTAGATTCTGCTTTATATAATGGTTTAATTATTACAATTATAATCTTTAAAGTATGAATCAAAACAACTCTTAGAGATCATGTTTATTTTTGCAGTTAATAAATATATTTATTAATTGATGTATCTCCATTTTCTTATTTTTCTTATATATATATATAGGTTAGTTATAAAGTCTGTTTACATAGTGAAGCTGGATGTATGTTTAACATAGGTAAATGAACTTATTCAATTAATCCACACACCGCTGTATCAATACTTTAATTATTAAAAACTTTTAAAAATTATAGCTAGGCACAGGCTTCCCAGTCACATGGTTCTGGGCAAGTGTCTTCTACTATAGCCTCAGACCAACCAAAGCCTTGTCAGTGGATTTGGTACATGGAATCTGAAAGAAGCCCGTCGTGTGTGTCTTTGTCTCCCACCACTGCATGACAACCGGTGTTAGTGTGTTTACGTCCATGTAACGAGCAGTTCGGCAAAACAGACCGCTAGAATAAGTACCAGGAAAAAAAAAAAACAAGAAAGTATTGAATCGATTCATTTGACTAAAAATTCTTGAAGGAGGTGTCCCAGCATGGCCGCAGTCTAACGACTGAAACAAAAGTAGTAAATATTTTTTTCGTAAATTTCATGTAGACTGATATCGGTACTAGTGGTATACAAGGGTCTACATGGGTCCGACAATATATGTGAATTCTTAATTGTTTTTAATCTTGTTTTTTTACAAAATTTATTATATTTGTTCATTTTATAGTGATATATGTTAGAAATAATTATAAAACAATAGACTAAATATGTTTATTTTATTGTATCGTTAAGTCAATATTTCGGGACCCACGTCGGCCCCCTTGTATCGTTAAGTCAATATTTTGGGACCCTTGTATCCCACTAGTACCCTAATATCAATTTACGTTAAAAATAAAGCATTAGCTACACGGTTTCTCTTTTAGGTCCAGATGGACTATATGTAATCTGAACTTTTCCCCCCTTGTTTTATTTTTTTTTTTACGGAATCCCACGTTTTAGGCTATGGAGATTCCGATTCTGAAAAAAGATTTTCAAAAATTTCGATCCCCGCCCCCGGTTTTTATATAGATCCACAGGGTAAACCTAACCCTAACTCAAACCCTAACCCTAACCCTAACCCTGACCGTAACCCTAACCCTAAACCTAACCCGAACACTAGTTTTGTGAGATTTGGCTGTTATTTCTAGCATGTAAATAGCCTGCTTGGTAGGGGGGGGGGGTGAAATTTTTCAAAAACTTTTTTTTCAGAATCGGAATCTCCATAGCCTAAAACGTGGGATTCCGTAAAAAAAAATTAATAAATAAGACACACGTAAAAAAAATTAATAATAACTATTACGATTAATTATCAAAATATAGATTAGAGGTAAACTTTTAAGTTTATTTCGCAGTAAGCTTGCAGACTGAAAATACAACCGAATTCACCAGTTAAAATTTTGTTTTCAAAGAATGGAGATTTTAGATGTAATTTTGGGAGTAGAATAAAAAATACGAATTTAATTTCCTAACATTAGTAAAATAGTAATTCAGAAAAGTAATTAAAAGATTACAAAAACATTACAGACTATGATGCACTCTAGCGACAAAACAACTTAACTAAGAGGAGGTAACTCTCCTTTTTTTGCGTCATCTTTTTACGAATCGAAAATAAATTTGCTTATGTCAAGTCCTTACCAGAAATGGATCTGAAGGTGAGAGAATGCAAAATTTAAATGTTTCTTTTGTTTTGCATATTTAAATTTTTAATTAATCAAGGATATGATTATAAAAAATATGTATCAATCATCGTATCTCGGTGAATTTGCTACTCGGGAGGATAAACCACCACAACAAAACAACACTAATGTCGAGGGCGTAGATGAATCCTTTTTAACGAAACACCCACTTCATTTGAATGTCGATAAAAAAACTGCATCATCAATTCTGTCATTAGAAAATGATTGTGAATATTTTTTCATTGCTTTCCGACGTCCTGAAGTGCGGAAGAGCACTTTACCAGTAGGGGGCCTTTATTTCACCCTTCCTGACGATCAAGATATTGAGCCTAAAGTTGATGAAGACACTAATTTAGTATGTGTCGTGTTTATTGATGAAACCCTGGTTCCCCCTCCATTCCCGACAAATCGGGAGCTGGACGAAGGTAGTGAAGTAGATGAAAAATCAAACCTAATCAACTCTAAAGTCTATCTATATTGCACTAACCAGTTTTTACAACACTATGGTTGGGAACCATCACAGAATATAGTTTTCAGAAGGATAATACCCTTTCCTCTGGAGAAAGTTATATTGTCTGTTAAGGATTTAGATACGTATAAGGCATTAAAAAACTTGGATTTTCGTCATCTTCTTTTGCAAGTATGTAAACATGGTGTTTTGGTGCGGACCAATGATTTGTTCCTTGCATTATGGGTTCCTGGAAAGCTTAATTCTTCAGTACCGAACTACTTTCAACATATTGTGGTCACTGAATGTTGTCCCTTTAGACAGGGTCTACTAACAGCTAAAACTGAAATATTTACTATACATGAGGAAACTAGTGCTTCAAATCCCCGCAAGTCTCGCATGGATTGTTTGTCTAAAGACAGTTTATTCTTCTCAACCTTCTGTCCGTGGAGCAAAAAACCTAAAGACAACAGTTTAGATACCAATATAATGGTACCTGCAAAAATTGTTGGTGATAAGAGACTCAGAGATGTGATGATACGAACTGATTCAGATCAAGAATTTGATCCAAACTATATTATATGCATGTCTCGAAAATTGATGTTAGCCAACAAACTATTTGACAGTAGTATTGTTGAAGTGTATTGTATTGGGAACAAAGTCGAACTTTTCCGAGAAAAAGATGATATATTTGAAAATGACTTTGAATCTTCTCCAAAAAGGACCACAATTGTTCGCTCCAAGATGGCAATGGTGAAGTGTCTAGGAAGAAGGTATGATAAATCTCGCTTTGCTTTCATTTCTCCAATTCTGCTGTTCAATATACAAGTACCTCCACAGCACCTCCCCACTACAAGTGTAGCAATTGTCATTAAGAAACTACAAAATGTTAATGGAAAGCAAACAAACGATTCCTTTTTAGATAATTTGAAACTCTGGAATATAGTGATTGCCAAAAAGGTCATTTTCAGCCTAATTAAAACACCTGGTAGTGAGGATTTACCTTCAAAGGAACTTGAAAAATATTTTACATATCCTCGTCTAATGGAAAAAGGTGATATTTTCTGCATAAAAATAAAAAATAATAGCCTCTCCCAAACAGATCTTTCCTTTGAAAAGAGTTCGATTTTCTATCTTAAGGTTGAGAATATCAAACCAAACCTTGAACATGGTGATAGACATCTTGTACATCCAAAACATACAACTACAAGTCTCAAAGAAAATTATACTGCCCATAGCTTTGTACCTTATCTCCTCAATGACTCACCCCCTTACTGGTGTCAGTCTAAACCTGCTGGACTGGAATCTTATGTGGAAAACTTGTTAAGATTGATTTTACCATTTCTTAATGACACACTAGATGCAAAAGTTCAAGAAATTCTATCTCCCACTATATTAATATCTGGTCCTAGTGGTGTTGGCAAGACAACTGTAATTGATGCCGTGGCAAGAACATTATGTCTGCAGGTCATCAAAGTAAGCTGTCAAGATCTCAGCAGTATGTCACCATTTACTATGATTGAGAAAATTAAAAATATTGTTCGGACGGCAAAAGAATATTCCCCATGCATTCTAGTATTGAAAAACTTGGAATTTTTGGGTCGCTCAGAAAAGCATAGCATTGATATGAAGATAGGTACGTTTTTTGTCGATATTCTGCAGCAAGCTAAGCGATATGCTTTAGATTATCCTATGTTGATTATTGGGACCACTGAAAATATACAAGAATTGCAACCTAATATTCCAGAGGGATTTCTACATCATATGAAAATGCAAGTTCCTTCTGAAGCTGAACGTGCAATTATATTCACTAATTTGACAGAAGATGTATACTTTTCTGGTGATGTATCATCAACTTACATCAGTCGGCGTACTGCAGGCTATGTGTTAGGGGATATAGTTGATCTGGTGAAAAGGGCACAAGCGGAAGCCTACAAACGAGTGACTGATTTTGTGGGAATTAAAGACAAAAAATGGCATGAGACACATAACGATCTTTGTACTTCAGGTGTAGTCATACAACATTGTGATTTTGAAAATGCACTTGATAGTTTACAGGCCTCACAAGCAGATGAATTAGGAACACCTAAAATTCCCAAAGTTAAATGGGAAGATATCGGTGGTCTAAGTGATGTAAAACAAGAGATTTTAGACACAATTCAGTTGCCTCTTCTGCGTCCTGAACTTCTAGCTGCTGGTCTGAGACGTTCTGGAATACTCTTACATGGTCCACCAGGGACAGGAAAAACATTGATTGCCAAAGCTGTTGCAACAGAATGTTCTTTGAATTTTTTCAGTGTCAGAGGACCTGAACTTATGAACAAATATGTTGGACAAAGTGAAGAAAATGTACGCAAAGTATTCCAACAAGCTCGTGATGCTGCACCATGTGTTATCTTTTTTGATGAACTTGACTCATTAGCCCCCAATAGGGGTCGCAGTGGAGATACTGGTGGTGTAATGGACCGTATCGTTTCACAGTTACTTGCTGAGCTTGATGGATTACACAAGTCAAATAATGTATTTGTTATTGGTGCAACAAATCGTGTTGATTTACTGGATCCTGCACTGCTGCGACCTGGCAGATTTGACAAAGTTCTTTATATGGGTGTTTGCAAAAGCAAAGAGTCACAACTAAAAATACTTCAAGCTGTTACAAGGAAATTCAAACTTGGTAATTTCTCACTGAAGTCTATTGTGGACAAATGTGATACAGATTTGACTGGCGCTGATTTTTATGCCTTAGCATCAGATGCTTGGATGAATGCCACAAAAAAGATCATTCAAAAGTTAGAAGTTGGTCGTGATGTAGATACATCCAAAATAACTGTTGAAGAGACTGATTTTTTGGAAGCTTTAGGAAATCTAGTTCCATCTGTATCTGAAAATCAACATGAACGCTATAAAAATCTTCAGAATACATATGCTACTTAAACTCTTGACTTTTTTTTGGAATATATATGCTATCTGAGCACTGTTGTCAAGTATTGGTAATTGAAAAAAAAAAATAAGATCTTTAATCAAAAACATTTATGAAACAAAATTCTGAATATATGAAATTCATTCAATTTCGCTATTTATTTTAAAAATTCATCTTTTTTTTCTTCTTTCATATTCACACATCATTGCTCGACATAGACCTGATTGCATTATTGCACTGTGTACTTGCAACAGAAGTGTCTATTTGTTCCAATAGTTGATATATAGGTTTCAACTGCTGAGAATTTAGCTTAATTGTTCAGTTCCTTTATGTGATTTTCAACTTCTTTTATAGCTTGTGAATTTATTTCAACTATGAAATACTTTACATCATGAGTTATGATTAATATATTCTACCCTACATTGTAAACCATGAAGAAATACAAGTATCTTTTCTTTTAAACAAAATGAGCAAAATCTTTTTGTGTGAGTAATGTGTGTGTGCGTGAGAGTGTATGTATTTGCATATTGCAAACAGGTACAATCCTGAACAGGTCCATCCACAAAAACCTCCACCTTATGCACCAAGAAGAAATATTTCTGTAAAACAGTAGCAACAAATGAGACTGATGATTAACTTCCAGTCCAGTTGCATATGATGAAGGGAAGTAAAATCTTTCCCTGTCCTTGGTTAAGACACAAGTTTCTCAAAGTTAACATTCCAAGATGATTTCATATAAACTTCCAAATGTGAGGCACAGAGAATTAAGGAATCTTTTCTAATTGTAGATAATATAGAATCCCAGTGTCTAGCAGGATCTGATTGTTGCTGGATCACTCTAGGCAACATTTAATTATTGCAGTTATTTTTGCCAAGATGCTCCACTTGACTAATGACAAATAGTAAGGAAAAGAGGGTAAATAAACTATTGTATCCAGTTAAAAATTTCTCAACACTCATGGTGAAGAATGTGTACAGAATAGATAAGTGAGAGTAATAACAGAATATAGTTTCAGTTTTCAAATGAATATATATATATAGAGAGAGTAGTGGAACCATTAGTGGATCAAAGAAAATATCTTCTGGTATTTAGTTAGGGTTCTTTCCTCTGAGTTCAATTTCACATCATTGTGGGATTGATAAAATAAGTACCAGTCAATTCTTAGGTCTGTTGTTATCAACTGTTTTAGCTCCTCTTCTTGAAAGAAATCAATGAAGCTGACCACCAGTTGATAGATAACTCAGATAACTGATAGAAGAAAACCCAAGTGATTGACTCTGTTTATCTACATTAGATCACGAATAAATTAATAGTAATATATCTATCTCTTTCTCCCATTTTCTGTGTGTGTGTACATGCACACATACTAAAGGCTTTTTAACCCAATAATTACACATTATTATTTATAGCTTTGTATGCTTCAAGTATCACTATTCCAAAAGAATTATTTAAGATCTCTTGAAGTTTCTAAATTCTTATGATGTAAATATGTGTATGTGTGTATATATATGTATGTATGTATATGAGGGTGTGTGGCCTAGTGGTTTGGGTATTGCACTCACAATCACGAGATCATGGTTTCAATTCCTTGATCAGGTGGTGCATTGTATTCTTGAGCAAAACTTTTTGACACCTGACATGTGGCACACTTGTGCACCTGTAAAGGCAAGGTCAGCTTGGATGGAGTGAGCTAATGTACAGCACAAACATCTCATCACTATAAACGAATCATCTGTGCAGGTTGTTCAGCAAGAGACTACCATCATATATATGTGTGTGTGTGTGTGTATATATGTTTACACACACACTCTCACTCACTCACTCACACACACACACAGAGTTTAGTTTTAAGCATGCTTTGCATCTGTCAATTTCAATTTGTGCTTTTGAATATTCTCAGTGATAAATAAATGAATGAATGTCTGCAAGTTATTTATTCAGGTTTAATTCCAAGTGCAAATGTTTGTTTGAAAATGCATGGAAGGAATGAGTGGAACAAGATGACAGGTGATATTGCACCTTTTGCCAGAGGGTGTGTTTCTGTGATATATATTTTCTCCTTAAAAATCACTTACAGTACTTTGCAACAGCAACATATTAAACCATATTTTCTCTCTCTTTTGTCATTATGTTCGTTGTGTTTCCTTTATGAGTATTTTTCTTATATCCCTTTTCTTTTTTTCTTTAGGGAGAGAGAGAGAGAGGTTTTTTTTTTTTTTTTGCATTTTTTAGCTACCATATGATTGTTTATCTATAATGTGGTGTTTTGAAAAAGTATAAATTGTTCAATCAGTATATTTTTTATGATAATTATAAAAGAGGAAAATAATTGTAAAAATAATTGCTGAAACAAAAGAGAAAAAAAAAACAAATATACTTTATGTATTGAAAACAGTAATGCTCTAAAACTTGTTAATGTTATGTCATAAATTAACATTGCATTGTCTACCTAAAATATAAGGCCTTTGTGCCTGGTAAAAATTTTTAAAAAGCAGCATTAAACAATAGTGAGTATTATATATTAGAATATATTCTAAGAGAACCTAAGTCTGCAGTCAGTTTTAATTCCCAAGTGTAGACATATGCCTCCAAGACTGTTAAAATGAATATCACATGATCTCATTATTATTCTTCTCTGTAAAGCTGAGGCCTTGTGTCTGTGGTGTAAGAAATCAATATTAAACATGACTGTCACTAATAAATATTACCATGATAACACTGGTTATTGTAAAGGAAAAAAACAAAAACAAAAACAAATAAAAAGCATAACTGATTAGCATGTATGAGAGATTCTATCATCTATGTTATCTTTCATAGTATTTTCTGTATTGTATACATATGCAAGTATTGAAGAGATCCAAATAATAAATCTACTTAAATTTAATCTGCCCTGAAATTTTCAAATTTCTGTTTATTTCCTTACAACTGTTTTTTTTTTGTTTTTTGTTTTAATACTAGTACAGGTAAAATGGTATTTGAAATTAAAATTTTGCATACTATTTGGATGTTTTTTTTCAAACAGCTGGAAAGGAACCTGTCTGGTAGCCAGACTAATTGCAGCAAAAAGAGTTATGAACTTTATCCTGTAGCACAAACACAGTGGTTGTTGTTGATCATCTAGCATCTTAACCCTACCTCTATTGTGCTTTATCGAAAGATGCAAATATTGCAAACACAATAAGAAAATGAAACAAACAAACAGGTCAATAGTGGATAGTAAATACTGATGAAAAATAACAGAATAGGGGCTCCCTTGAACATACAAGATTACATGACAACAATAGCAAGGGCACATTTATCTGGTGTGACATTCTGATTTCCAGTATAGGCACAAGTACACAAATATTGAAAAAATATTGTTGATTATAAAGGCTAAATATCATCTCTGTGTTTATGAAGAGAAAAGAACTTGGCTGATGACACTTGGAGACGATCTATCTGGACAACTTTATTTTGTAGTTTCACTTCTGCAAGACCATCATTCCAACCAAGAAGGATGCCTCCATGCATTGTACAGCCTACAACATAGTGAAATTCTCCTTTTCTTCATAACCATGATGGTTCTGTAAGAAGTACTTCCACATTTGCTGCCTGCTTTGCATCCAGATACACATGATTGAAAATCTTCCTCCAAAACCGCCCTTTCCATTTCACTAGGGTCATCATCAAGTAATCAGATACACCAACATGTCAACCTGCATACAAAAGGATTCTGACACTATGCTTTCCTAGTGAAACTGTTTGCTTATATGCTTCCTTTATCTTTGAATTCTATGATTGATGGTTTCCTGTCAATTACAACATTATGATGTGTTGATTGAGCTGTCTCTGATCCTTCCACTATCAACTCAGTTATACTCTAGGACTCAGTTCTTTTCTCTACACTTTTCCTTTTGTACATCAACAACTTACTTGCTAATGATGCCAATCCTATGCAGATTATACTAGGCTTCATTTTTCTTTAACGTTCTGCACCTAAGTGTCATTAACATGCACACTAGACACTGACTAACTCCATGAACAGAGATCTCAAAGCATTTTCTACTTGGGTCATGACAATCTCATTTCCCTCAATAGCCCAAAGACAATCACTACAGATATTTAGAAAACATATTATTAACTCTGTTAATAATATTAGCTAGCAGGATTCTAAATATTACAGGTGGGAGGGTGAGAAGACTGTTTATGTATATAGGCAAGTTTCTCATTAGGCTTATGGCAAAGCTTATACAAGGGGGAGTTCAGGTTTAGGGAAACATCTAAAAAATCAACTATAGACAGATTAGTAGCTACTGTAATTTTAAGGCATAATTGACTGAAGGTAGAAATAAGTTGTTTTCTAAATCTATCGAGGGTGTGACCATCACACCCATGTGAAATACCCAAGTGGTTGTCTCAGTATAGACCAACATGTGTGTATGTTTGTATTATTATTATATTTTTAAAGGATTGACGTAATTCTTCACAAAGTTAAATAGACAATATGAAGAGTGTGATGTGATTGCAATACATATTTTATTGGTTGAACGAAATTTTGACAGCTTGCCTGTCTTTGTTGAATGCAAAAAACCAGCATCCCCACTTTGACAGAATGACATCAGTCTTCAATTGAAAACTAATAATGTCATTCCAATTTTTGAATTTGAATTTCTATGTATCACTTTTCATTTTGAACTCAACAAAGACAGGCAAACTGTGAAAATATTGTTCAACCAATAAAATATCTATTGCAATTGCATTGTGCTCTTCATATTGCCTATTATTATTATTATTATGAACCTGACGAGAAAGATTTGTGTAAGAAGCTTACGAAGTTTTAAGTCATATGGAGTTGAATCAAAACTGGTGGCATGTAAAAAGCACCCACTACACTCTCAGAATGGTTGGCGCTAAGAAGGGAATCCAGCTGTAGAAACCTTACCAGATCAGATTAGAGCCTGGTACAGCCTTCTGGCTTGCCAGTCCTGTCAAACTGTCCAACCCATGCCGGCATAGAAACTCCTACTAAATGTATTGAGTGTCTCTTTCTTTTGTTTGTTCATTTACCAGTGTATGTGTGTGTATGTATATATATATATATATATATATATATATATAAATCATCATCATCGTTTAACATCCATTTTCCATGCTGGTATGGATTGGACTTTCCTGCAAGTCATGTCTCAGTAAACTTAATATATCTCAACAGAAAATAGATTCAAACATGACATTCTTAAAAATAAAATCTTCCTATTACTTAAAATAACATTAATTAGAAGTATTCATATATATATATATATATATATATACACACACACACTCCCATATATATATATGCCCTTTGCCAGTGTAACCAACACTCTACAGGCAACAACATGTCAAGCAAATCTCAGTATATGTAGTAACATGACTTATTTATGTCAGACGTCTGATGCAACACAACTAGATGTACTATATGTCCTACCCACAAGGGACAGATGCAGGATGGGTCGAAACAGTTGCTGTGTTGAATAAAGATTTTTGCTAAATCCATTTGCTGTTTCCCTCATTCATTATGAACTCAATGAACACTGTGGAATTCCTGACATAGATCCAGTGACAATTATATCATAACTGTGAATGACATCAGGTAGCCTAAATAGTGAAAGTGTTCTAATTGGCATACTACTAAACATACACCCAGAGTCTAAATAATTACCTGTGTATGTATTAGGTTGTCAAGAAAGTTCTTGCGGAATTTTTAATTTTGGTTTTATATGATGTATTTTCAAATTAATTTTTGTTAAATTACTTTGACTTTATATATAATTTTAAAGCCTGTTTTTTGCTTATCTAATCATGTTACTCTTTTTCTTTTTGAATAATTAGGCCATTTTTCTTTCCGGAATGTTGAATGGACAAAAAGCAAATTCAAACAGTTTTCTTATTCCAGTTCAAGCTAGGCCGACAAGCTGCTGAAACAGCTCACAATATCAACAATGTGTTTAGCCCAGGAACCACTAATGAACGTACTGTACAATGGTGGTTCAAGAAGTTTCATGAACCACCATTGGTGGTTCAAGACGAGAGTCTTGAAGATGATAAGTGTAGTGGTTGCCCATCGAATGTTGACAACGATCAACTAAGAGCCTTAGTCGAAGTCAATCCACGCACAACTGTTCGAGAGCTTGCTTCTGAATTAGATGTAATGTACACGACAATTTCCAACCACTTGAAAGAGATTGGAAAAACAAAAATACTTGAGAAATGGGTGCTGCACAAATTGAACGACAACCAAAACAACGCCGTTTTGAAGTGCTGTCTTCCCTTCTTTTACGCAACACGAACAACCCGTTTCTCGACCAGATTGTGACTTGCGATGAAAAGTGAATTCTTTACAACAACTGGCGATGCTCAGCTCAGTGGTTGGATGCCTATGAAGCTCCACGGCACTTCCCAAAGCCAAAGTTGCACCAAAAGAAGGTCATGGTGACTGTTTTGTGGTCTGCGGTCAGTCTCATACATCACAGCTTTTTGGATCCAGGCGAAGAAGTACTGTCAGCAAATAGGTGAAATGCATAAGAAACTCTGACAACAACAGCCAGCATTGGTCAATAGAAAAGGGCCAATTCTTCTCCATGACAACGCTCGGCTGCACGTTGCACAACTGACCCTGCAGAAGTTGAACGAATTGGGCTACGAAACTTTACCTCATCTGTCATACTCACCAGACCTCGTGCCTACCAACTACCACTTTTTCAAGCATCTTGACAACTTGCTGCATGAGAAATGCTTCAAAAACCACGACGATGCCAAACACACTTTCAATGACTTCATCACCACCAGAACACAGGATTTTTACGCTACTGGCATAAATAAACTTGTTTCATATTGGCAAAAGTGTGTTGATTCTGATGGTGTTTATTTTGATTAATAAAGTTTTGTTTGAGCTGAGATATGTGCATCTGAATTTAAAGGTTAAAAGCCGCAAGAACTTTCTTGAGAACCTAATATATATATATATATATATATATATACACGTACATACATACATATGTATATACATATATATATGTATACATATGTGTATATATATATATATATATGTATGTATACACACACACACACATATATACATACATACATCTATCTTCGGCATTGAGTGTTATACAAATGCCAGTACTGGTCACCGTTGTATTGTACCAAAGGTACCAGCCACTCCATCTAAATTCAGAACCAGGTACTGCAACAGTCTAGGGTTCAAAGGCCCACAGCTCTTCAATGCCCTGCCACAAAAATTAAGAAATCTGCATAAGGTTGAAGTTGATGTCTTCAAAAAGAAACTAGATGTCCTCTTCTCCACAATAGTGGATGAACCAACAGCTCGACATGAGATGCAGACAAGGGCAGTGAAATCAAACTCCCTTATATACTAAATGGACCACCAGCTGGGACAAAAGCACATACAGGAGTGGTGATGTGAAACACCTCAGACTGAGGAAACCAGAAAGACAGTGGTCCAGCTTGACCACACCTGCATGGCTGAAATGAGTGAAAGAGTATATATATATATATATAGGGAAAAAAAAAGTCAAGGTAGAAAATGCTAAAATAATTTTATAAAAAAAATTTCAGTACCGGTTTTGGTCATTGAGACTTTTTCAACTTTAAGTATGGAAAAGAATTGAATTTTGGAAAAATTAAATGAAAAATATTTTAAAAGAATATTTGCATAGTATTTCTGCATGTTTCTGTCTCTCTTGTTTACTCTTGTGGGTTCGAGGTCGTTGTGTATATATGTACATGTGTATGTATATATATGGGAGAATGTACGAAAAAAAACAACAACAGACGAGGACAGGTGGTGTAAACAACAAAAGGATGTATTAGTTTGACGCTCAGGAATACAGAAAGTCTTTAACGTTTCGAGCTACGCTCTTCAGCAGAAAGAATATGGAGAAAAACACGGAGAAAAAAAATTGAATGGTGTTTGGTCAACAATCTATCATGGCTTATATATGTGTGTATATATATATATATATATATATATATATATATATATATATATGTGTGTGTGTGTGTGTGCGTGTATTTTGTTTCAAATTTGTGTGAATGTGTATAGAATAATATATCAGTTGAACAAAGTTAAACTATGATATTTCAACATTAAAAAAATATTTTGTGATGTTCATAAAGTTCAATAATTAGCATGTTCACACATAGTGTAATCATCAAATTTCAAATGTGTTTAACTGAATACCTTTTTGACTAATCTGCATGCATCTTAAACATCATTGTTTGCCAGGCATACCAATATTCTGATATTCACAGAATATCGGCACGCCTGGCAAACCACGATGTTTAAGGTGCATGCGGACTGGTCAAAAAGGTATTCTAAAAATTCAGTTTGTTGGCGCATTCTAAGAGGTACTAAGTTGTCAAGAGCTCAACTGTCAGTTAAAGACATTTGAAATTTGATGATTGCACTATGTATGAAAGCACTAATTATTGAACTTTATGAGCATTACAAAATATTTTTCTAATGTTAAAACACTATAATAAAAAACGTAGAAACCAGACCATGTTTAAACTTTATTCAACTGATATATATATATATATATATATATATATATATATATATGCTGGTGGTATATTCTTCACATAGTACAGATGATGTACCGCTCGCGGCAGCACTGGAGAGAGTAGGGCTTTAAGGCGATCCCAGTAATCAAGACCAGTCATGCCTTCAATTCGTTTAGTGAGTGCCCTCTGGGGTGATTCAATCCTCGAGATGTTTTGTTTTGTATGGGGAGACCACAAGGGGCAGCAGTATTCGAGGTGTGGCCATACAAAGGAGGAGAAAAGTGGAATGATGACACCTTGTTCTCTGGACTGGAAGGTTCTTAAAATCCAGGATCACATATAAGAATGTATCCATGAACTGAGATGGGTGTGTAGTGGATCTTGCATGCATGGACTTCGTAGGAGCATGTATAGGTGACGATGTTATATACAGAAGGCTTCTTTCAGTTTCCACTTTCAAAAACTATTCAAAGGTTGCCCCACGGCTGCAGTAGATTAAAACCTTGTGAGTGTGTATAAATAATATTGTAAATGTTGTATTAGCTTAATGCTTAAAAGGAAGGGGAAGAGTTTTGATGTTTTAAGCACTAGTCTTTCATCAGAAGAAAAGGAGGGGAGTAAAAGAGTCACTGGTGGAAAAACATACAAGCAAGGGGATGAGTGGGTAAGTAGGAATATGGTTCTATGAGGGGGATCAAGGAGGGGACAGGTGTGTATATGTGCACATATAAGAATGTATCCATGAACTGAGATGGGTGTGTAGTGGATCTTGCATGCATGAAGTGGATTCGATCCACCATAGCAAAATTTAAATTAACACTGCAACAGAACTTTTCCCACGGTGGAACAATGGTTTTTCTGTTACAGCAGTTTTACATTTTCCAGATGCTTTTAGCTAGGCGGAAATAATGTCTTCACCACTTGACCCTTTCTAACCTCTTCTATTTCACCAAAAGCTAGAATAGAGATAACGAGACCACCAACTAAATCTATTGTTCTTAATGATATGTCTATCCTTCTGGATAGTTATAAAAACAAGAAACCCCAAGCAAAAAGTTAGTTCAGTCACCAGTTGGTGATGACTCAACGAAGTAATCACTTGGCGACAATGGAGCGAGGCGGCTCATGATAACTCAATTAGTTTGGGAACAGACTGCTATAATCATGATCACAAGGAATGCAGCTACTAAGACAATGGTCAGTAAGAGAAATGAAATTTACAGTCAGCAACTGTGAGACAACATCCCACAACCGTACAAATTTCACTAGCTCTAATTCTGTTCTCTTACAACATCATTCTATCTCTCTCTGTAATTACTACTAACCAATGAAGAGGACACAAACACAAACTTTCTTCGCATACTTTGGATCTATCATAACCTACCCGTTACAAATGGTAACTACACAAATTATTATCATTACAAACTGGTGATCTTGACATTGCACCATAACAGGTATCAGTACACAAATTAAAAACTTTATCATTACAGGTGTACACATGCATATACACACTTATATGAGCTTCTACACAGCATCTGTATACCAAATTTCAATCATTAGTCATTGGTCAACCCAAGGCTAGTGTAGAAGACACTTTCTCAAAATGTTGTGCAATGGGATTGAACCTGGAACCACATGGTTGTAAAGCAAACTTCTCAAACCATTTGCATGCATGTCTTTCAAGATGTATCTAATTTCTATGTGTAAGTAAAGAAATCTTAAATCAAAAGCAATTTTTTATTTGAGAAAAAATTTATTTTCTTTTAGTTTGAGATATTAAGATTGTGGGTAGTACAACTCATTTACATAATGGTTCGAGGTTGAAAATCAGACACCAATAAGAATAATGGGATCTTTTTTAAAACGGGGGCCACATTTTTCATTAACGAAACACTTTGAAACTTGGAACACTGGTAGAATGTGTCATATAAAACATCTTTTTCTCTTAGTCTTCTTAAAAAAAAAAGAAATCCCTAAGTTATTCCATGTTAAAGTTGTCGTATTTCTGTAATTTCAACCAATCACTGACGTCCATTCAGCCGATATACATTAAGTGCCGACTACATAAACAAACGATTCTGAAACAATTCTATCGGTGATAGGGTTAGGGTTAGGGTAAAACAGCAAATTTAAAAAGAAAAAAGCAAAACGAAGCTATGGAAATTAAATACGCTTTACACCGCTTAATCAGCCAAAGGAGTAAATGTAAACAACTGAATACTTGTCAGTGATTGGTTGAAATTATCGAAATAAGACAATTTTTTACATGAAATAAATTCGAATACAAAAATATTTTTCTGTTCTATAACACAAAATAGATAAGTATACGAAGTTTGAAAGTCTTTCGATACCAAAAACACTACGTAAAACATTAATGAAAAATGTGGCCCCCGTTTTAAAAAAGATCCGAATAATGAAACATGTGGTTCCCCTGGTGGTTGTAGCTATTACAAGGGGGAAATAATCATTTTCGCATAATATGAGGTGGTATTAGAAATCTGAATTTGAAAATAAGGAATTATAGGGAAAAAAATACATAAAATTCACAGATTTAATTTTTTTTTTGTTTACTTATTACAAAATTCTTGAAATTTCTACAACATGGCTTTTGAATAAATATATAACTACAGCATGAATACAGGGGTTAGTTTGCCACAAGCTTACAGGCTTATGGTGTGGGAACTTAAGTTTTTAAAGGTGTTTAGGTGATGGAGAGTACTAGATTTCTCCTATGAATGGGATGCTAGTCCATTGCAGGGTTAATCTCCACCTGCTATTGGCACTCACTTTCATTAGCTTGAACTAGAGCAATGTGAAATTTAGTACCTTGCTTAAGGACATTACATGTCACCTAATTCAAGAATCAAACTCGTCCCCTAATGCTTGTGAGCCCAACACTCTAACCACGAGGCCACATGCTTCCACATCCCCATCCAAAGCAAGGTGGGTAATGAATAGATATATAACTACAGTGCCAATACTGGGTGAGTAGTGAATAAACATATGAACTACACTACCAATACAACACAGGGTAAGAATAAATATGTATATGAAGTCATATTGGTATGTTTGATAAAGTCATAGCTACTTTTAGCAGTGATCAACGACAAAGGGTCTTGCTGAGAAATTAGACCTTGTGGTTAAACCATAAGTCCCTCAGCAACTTGGAATGAGAATTGAACTAACTAGCGTCATCTTTCTTAAAACAATCACAGTTAACCTACTTCTAACAACAGAGCCAGTGATGGAGCCTCTGTTTCAACCAACAAAGGAGTTTTAACTTGAGCCAATGAGGGTACTTTGATAGGCTGCTCAACCTGTTATAAATTGCAGCCAAATCTCCCTCAAATTACACTCTATCATCTTAAAAAAGGGTCACATTAAACAAAGTGATTCTTAATAAATAAAAAAGACAGGATTGTCATGGCTGGAATCACCCAATCATAGTTTTGCTTAATCAGGGCTGACAAGAACTAAACAATTCAGAGATGTTATGATGTTAAACAAATATAAAAAGACTGTTTACACAGATTTTCATCTCTAATGTCTCTATAAGACAGACATTAAATTAGATTGTAGTTTATTCTTAAATAGAACAATTTGATTATCTAGATCAAATTTATGGCACAGTGGAAACTCTTGATGAATTGAAACTGACTGCCATTGGTTTCTTATGATGGTTTTTTATGAAGTGACACCAATTGCCATTGGCTTCCTATCAGAACATTAATCAATTCAATTTCCTTCTGTTATTAATTCTCAGACTTAAAATATTTTGAAATATATTATTTACTTCTTAAATCTTAGCTACAAATAGTAACGGCCACTAGCTTTCATTTAGAATAAACATATTTTTTAATAATTGGGAATTTAAGGTCACAATTTTCTATTTATATTTTTAAGCCTTATTTCATTGCAAAGATATAGATTTACTCTTGAAATGTTACTGCAGTAAAGACAAATGGATTATTCCATCATTTGAACTGATAACTTTGTATCAGAGCATACCATTATGATATATGTTGATGGAGTTCTTTCTGTCCCACTTTCAATCAATTTTGGTGTTCCCTTACTCTCTTCTATATGTCAAGGCTGTCACATCTAACACTACCTTTTCTTATGCAGATGATATAATTCTTCATTCTTTCCTAATATACCTCCCCAACCATCCACACACATACACCATATGTCAAACCTGTATTGATTCCAGAAGCAAAGACATCATGCCAACATTGTTTCTTTCAACAGTAGACAAGCTCAAGTACTACTCATATCAAGAAAGCCCTACTAAACCACTCTTCCTCAAAACGTGATTTACTCTGCTAGAATCCTCACAGCTACTCCTAATGCTGGACATCATTATTACCAAACATATCTCCCGGTGAAAGCAGATTCCTAGCATAGAATGAGCTATTTCGCAAATACTAGCCCTTTGCTTTAAGGTCAGAAAATATTTCAGCACCCAACAGCTGCTATCATTTTACAAAGTTCAAGTGAGATCTACGATGGTGTGCTGCATTGACATATGGGATGGCGTTATTGCTACGTACACAAATTGAGTAACATTCAATCACTAACAAACACATCTTAGCTTAGACCGTAAGTGTGCTGCCTTCTCTCTGTGTATTTTCTATTGTGACGATAATATGGTTACTGCTTCTCGGATTGGCTGGTCTTGATCTTCCGTCACTCAGGGTATCTTCAAACCATACATCTCCTTTGTTTCACCTACCAGCAGATTCCTGCTTTAAGCCCCCCCCCCCCTTCATAACTTTTTATTTTTAGGAATTTTCTGAAAATGTTTGCGTATTTGTGTTCTACACACATGAATTCAGATGATTACGAAAAGAATTTTTAATTTTTCGAATTTTTTTAAAAATCGGAATTTAAAATACGGACAGTCCGAATTTTAGCTTAACTCCCAGCAGTGGACCATTAAATGTATTTATGGGGAGAAAGATACTGAAAAACATCAATACATTATCGACATAAATTCGCAAAGATTTTCTGAAAATTCCAAGAAATAAAAAAGTTATGAGAGATTTATGGGGCGCTTAAATCAGAATTCCGCCCATCTACTTTCACAGCCACCTACTAACCATTGTCTGATCCTTTCTTTCTAGAATATTGGCCTTTCAGAACCCCACCCCCGCTTATATCTTTCCTGCATGTGTTTTGAGGGCAGTGTTTCTCTTGTCCACTTTCAGCGTATCTCACTTGCGCATAATGGGATCATGTGTCGTAAGCTGAGGTGATTAGTTGTTTCGCTCCGTAACCTGTTAGACTAACGAAATTATGATTTTTAAAATATTTTCCTGTGAATGTCGACGCAGACCATTACTAGTTTTCTGTAATTCTAGTATTTCTTTTCACTTTCCCATTCATTAAATCACGCAGTTCTGAATATTATGTTCAAATTAAAGACAAAATGACTGCGGTTGAAACATTTAGGAGTCTAAAAAAAATTTGTTTTGAATTACAAACTGTGTCCATTATAGAGCGACAAAAGGAGAAGGAGAAAAAATAACAGGGTGTGAGAAATTAATTCTCCTGTTTCCTCGTTTATTATTTTCCCTCCTTCTTTCGGTTTTTATAACCATTTGCAAGAAGTATTTGTAGTAATTATTTAACTAATGCTATCACCTTTGTTTGGGGTGTTACTAAGCGGAAGTGAAATTGTTGTCAGAGATGAAAGCTGTAAAACTTGTGATTGCGGAATCGTGATGCAGTAATTTCGAGGTTGGTTCATTTGAATTAATTTACTTCTTGGTTTCTGAAATATTATTTAGCTTCTTATTAGAATATTAAGCCTTTTTGGGCTGTAAAATACTGGCACTTCCCAATTATTGTATTTTGTGCAGGTTTTCTTTAAAGATATAAATAAAATGATGATGAAAGATGAACGGTAATATTTTCGATAATTGTACAATGTTTTTGTCATAATTATTAAGTTATATTTAATACTGAATAACTTGATGCTGTGGCTATTTTTCTCGTTGGAGAATGAATTTTGATGATTTACTGTGTAACAATGCTTTTAGTGTTCTCTTCGCGAGATAAGTGCATAGCAACGTAATAGCAATTATGATGATAAATAGTAATTATAATCAATATATAAAGAATGGCTAGTTTATGCGAGTTAAATTGAATTAGAGCCACGGAAGGCAAAGCTAATCCGACTGAATATCTCAGAAATTTACACACCCTGTGTCAAAAATACTAAAAGCATTAAGAAAAATTTCGCACAATAAACACGTACATGGGTGTGTAAAGTCCATGGTTTGGTAGATGATAGTGCACACAATATTGAAAATCTTGAGATGAAGACAAAAATAAAAATTAAAGAAAAAACATGGAACCAGAAACCAAAATTACGGCAGAATTTGGAGACTGAATTGTACTACTAAATAAGATAACAACTTTGTTGTGTATATTTATTGAAAGCACTAGAGTGAGCAAATAGTAATTGTGCATCGGCAAATATTTGCACAAAACATTTTCTAGTATCGTTTAGATGTGTTGCATGGGAGGAATCGCTTTTGAATAAAGAAAGAATTACATAAAACGTTAGCACTGCCCTCGCAATGCTTGTTCCATTTTAGGAACATTTCGGCCAGGCACCTTTCAGGTTCTACAGCCAGACCCTTACATTAACGAAGATATTATTTGCCCGTAATTCTAACATAGGAACTAAATAATGAAATAGTTTGTAAAACTTCTAGAATTTTCTATTTTTCATTCTAAGTAAATAAAATTTAAAAAAATTTTGTCCGTGTGTTAAATTTTTTAAAAAAAGTGGTTTACATGATTAATTTGAAATTTTGTGTGCTGTGAAGAGAAATAGGTACTACTTAAATACAGAGGTCCCAAAAAATTAACCCTAAAACTAACCCTACTGGACTTCTGTAGTGCCGAGAAATATGTTTTGGCATGGGCTTTAAAAAAAATGAATTATTTAGATTCAGGTCAGCCTTGATTAAGCTTATCTATGATCCAAGGCATTCCAGCGGTGATTAATTTCTTTTAGGAGTGTCTAGAATTACATTGTCTAATGTTCCTTTTGCTTTTAAAGATGATTGAACATGATTTGGTTGCTATTATGGTGCAAAGCATTCCCTCATGGTATTGGATGGCTGTAATTGATGTTGAGGAAGGTAAGAAAAAATAGTAGGAGTCAGTAAAATGAGAATGTGGTTGGTCAACAGACTAAATAAATCTTATTTATATATATAATTGTCATATATGCATGCCCAAGTATGGCTGTGTGGTAAGAAGTTTGTTTCCCAACCATATGGTTCTGGGTTCAGTCCCATTGTGTGGTACCTTGGCCAAGAGTCCTTTACTATATCCTCTGGCTAAATAAATTTGGTAGACAGAATCTCAAAGAAGCCCATGTGTGTATGTTACTGTTTCCTTATCTTGACAGTGTGTGATAGTTGCAAACTAGTGTCATTGTCATGCAAGTGGTGTCCTTCACTTTCAATATTCAGTGAAAACATGTTTGGTCATGGAGAAATATTAACTTACTTGAACATCAATGAGGGTTGGCAACAGGAAGGGCATCTAGCCATAAAAATATTCACCTCTACAATTTTTGTTTGATCCATGCATGATGAAAAAGTGTATGTTAAAATGGTGAGGAGGAGAGATTCTTTTACTCTCCACAAGGAACTTTTCTTTGATTAAATAAGGAAGTTATATTTTTCTACAAATTCATGGAGCTATTGAAATCTCAAAAGTTATTTCATGGATCTCTTTGTCCAGTAAAAGAAAACATTTCTTTTATCCTCTAATTTGTTTCATATGGTAATTCAGTATATTGTCCTTCACAAACCATCTGTTTCATCCTATTAAATGAATACTGATACTTCATTAGTACTCCCTGATCACCAGGAATTTCTTGCATATAGGATACTGCATTTATTTACTGGCTTGTTCCTGTTTTCAACTAAAAATGTTTTTAAAACCCCAAGTTTTATTTATCACTTTGGTCCACAGCATTCTTTACCATATTCAGCTTCTCTCTTAGAGCCTTCTTTACTGTTTCCTCTTTAATCCTCCACACCTTCAGCTTTAGTTGTTTCATCATCTTCTGAATTCTCTGTCCACCTTTCATCTTCTGGCCACAGACAACAAAATGGTGCTGTTCAATAACACAGTCAGCCTGGTCAGAATTTGAATTCGGAATACAAAGGGGCATAACTAAATACATGAGGTGTTTTTTTCTCCATCTCAACAAATTCTGTCATCTATCATCCATGAATTGTTAATATATTTATAATTCTGCAGACCATTTACCTCATCTTCAGGCAGATATGTTTACACCATGTTAAATTTAGTTTGATCCCCAATTGTTGTCAAGTGTCTTATTCTTGGATCTATATATAATCCTAGGCTAAATATGAATTTTGAACATTTATTTCTACATTAAAGGTAATATAGCTTTCTTATGCACTCCACTGGGCATGTAAATATAAATATTGTACATATACTCTCTAAAAGTAAGGTTAGTAGTTTGAAATATTGTTACCTTATTAAAGTTTATGACCCCTTAAACAATTTTATAGTTTCTATACATGTTGACTGATTTGCTAGAAATAGCAACTGAATCACTCAAGTCACATCCTATCATTTTGAATAAAGAAAATATGATACTTTATACACATTAAAAATAAATAATCATGACTAGAACATGTATGATCATAGGCCTGCCTGATCAGAGCTGACCTGAGGCTAAACAGTAACATCAAGAATATATGGATATAGATAACAAAAGAACAATGATTTTATATTATGACACTTTTCTAATTGTTGCTCTAGAGGTGATATATCTTATCTCTGGAAAATTACTACAAAAAGGAAGAAAAAAAGAAATATTCAAATTCTTATTATCAATAATCAATCTTTTTAATGATTTGCAATAAATTTTGACAATACTTGAATTGATATTTTAGTTTTTCCTGTAAAATCTACATCTTTACCTAGTCCCTCTTGCAACATGTTCAAACCTCATTGATATTTTAATTTGTTGACAATATATCAATTTCAGATCAATTCAGTTGTAATAGTGATTTCACTAGTTCCCTGTTGTACAAAATGTATTGATTTTTAACCAAAACTCTATGTGTAAACAGACAGAAACAGTTTGTCTTTATATACAATTTATGTACCAGTGCATTGTTAATTGTCTTTCATTTCAGTTGTGGGCTGTGTTACAAAATATATCTATTGATTCTTAACACTATGTAAAGACAGCTTGTCGTTATCATCATTTAACGTCCATTGTCCATGCTAGCATGGGTTGGATGGTGTGGCCAGAGCTGGTACACTGGGGTCTGCACCAGACTCCAGTCTGATTTGGCATGGTTTCCACAGCTGGATGCCCTTCCTAACACCAACTACTTTACAGAGTGTACTGGATGCTTTTACTCAGCCCCACATGGGCACTTTTACATGTTGCCACATGGATGTTTTTATGTGATGCTGTGCTGGCAATTTTACGTGTCACTGCACTGGCACCACCATGGGTGCTTTACACAACCAGAAGGATCAATCTTAACACTTCTGCTGTGAGGTACAGGTCATCTTGAGTACGGCTAGGCAACAGGTGTCTTGGTCCTTTGTCATCTTGCCTGAAAGATTCAGCTTCCTGAGGTCATTCTTCAGTACTTTGTCCCATGTCTTCCTGGATCTCCCACTTCCATGTGTTCCCTTCACTTTGAGAGATCGGCACTTCTTTATGGAGCTGTCAGCCTCCATCAGCATCGCATGACCAAACCAGTGCAGTCTCCTCTCTTGCACACAGCAAGAAATTCCTCTTATACCTAACTTCTCTCTCAGAACACTAGCACTCATATACACTTACATTACACATCTAGCAAAGCATACTCGCCTCAGTCCTTTCTAACCTTTGTATGTCATCTGCATTCATGACCCATATCTCAGTATCATGTAGAATTGCTGTCCGTATACATGCATCATACAAGCTTCCTTTCACCCAAGGAGAGAAACCTTTCATGGCCAACTTAATTAACAGCTCTCTGAATTTCCTCCATCCTATTCTTATTCTAGCTATCACACTCTGTGCATCCTGTCCGACTACTAATTTGATCCCCTAGACAGCAGAAAGTATTTACTACCTTTAATAAGCCACCAGGGCATTTGAGAGAATCAATTTCCTGAGTCTCTGTATATAGAAACTTGGGATTATATATAATGTCTTTGAGGATAGAAACAAAGGAATCAGCCAGACCAGTTTTAATCCTATATTGGGATTTCATCAATAACTAAGCACCCTCTATGGAGATACTGGTTATAAACTCACTGTTACAAAGAGCTTAAATCAGATAGACAAGTTGGCATATATCATCCATTCTCAGCAGCTAGTTTGATTTATAAATTACTAGTATGCTGTGTTTCACAAATCCAATTGTATGTAAAGTAACAAGGTATTTCTTTACATCTTTCCATACAGTATTGGCCAAAAGCTATAGATACATTTTAATGTCATATCTATATATAGATATAGCATTAGAAAACATTGGTAAAGCAAGAGTAATTTATTAATTGAAATAGCTGCTATGTATGCATATCAGCAAGGGAGTTTGTTTAGTTGTTACTCATACACTTGGAAACAACATGCACAAAGATAGTTTTAAAACATTTTGTCAGGTGATTCACTGTTTCTATGAATACCAATGCTGATTTTTTTTTTTTAATGATTGAAAATGCTACATATGCTTTTGATCATTCTTCAAAATTTCACTTTGATCTGAAACTGGGATGTAAGTTTGGAAATGTAAGGAATATAATTATGGAGACCAGTTCTTCTCAGACTTCACTGCATTTTATATTTTCCTATTTGACTGATATTCTTTTGTTGTTTTGAAATATTTTATTCATGATATCATATTTACAATTAATTTCATTGAAGAAATTTAAAGCTTTGATGTTTTTTTTTCCCTTATCTTATTTTCAGTGAAAAAGATTGCTGAAATTATGTTTGTGTCACATGACAATGAAATTCCGCCAACGAATTGCATGGGTCACTATTGTTGTCTACCTCAGCATTACCTGTGCTTTGACCTATTATGTGTTTGAGATTAATGAGAAATATACTAAATATGCCTTTGATCATTCTTCAAAATTCCACTTGGATCCGAAACTGGGCCGTAAAGTTGGAATTGCAAAGAATACAATCATGGAGACCAATTCTTCTGAAACTTCAGTGCTGCACCGCATGTTTTCCCACTTGAGCGATATTCCTTTGTTGATCTGGATTATTTTATTTATGATACCATATTTTCAAGTCTTCTTCTTACTATTGGCATGTACCAAACCTGATCCAAGACTAAGCTTGGCCTTGCTCTGGCCAAACATCCTGTATTTAAAATGGAAACAACATTGTACAGCTACTATTTTCAGAAAACCAAGCATTAATGGTGACTGCAATAGTAATGTATCAAATAACCAAGTGATTTTTGACACGTAATATTTCTTATTCAACATATTTTTTTGTAAAAGAACTCTTTCTTTTCAATTACTATAATTATTTTAAAATGTATTTTTATGTGAGTCTAATTAGGTGCTAATCATGCATTCATTGAAGGAATTATATAATTTGGTTAATCTAATATTTAAAAAAAATTTCTGGTCTATCCATAGATTATATGACAATGTGTTCATATACCAACAGTCAACATAATGAACAGATGTGTGAATACTGTTGATACGACCTTGAACAAGTCTATCAATAGTTGATATAGTGGGGATTTAATCTTGGAAAAGTCTTGCTACTAATGATATAGCATTGACTCAAACTTTCAGTGGATGAGATATCATGACCAGGTCTTTAATTTGGGTGATAACGTCTTGATAATGTCTACCATGTGATGATATAATGATTATTTAATTTTGACAAAGTTTCACAATGACTGATTAAATTTTGATAAAATTTGATTGTGGACAGAGTGACAATACATACCATGTCTATTTTCAATTGAAAATAAATTGCTGAGAATATTTCTCTCTAAAACTGATTTGTTAACAGCTAAATACATAAAAAATATGTTGTGAATCCAGTTGGTGAAGGATTTCCTCATAATTAACTTCAGGACCAGCATTAATGGTAAACGTAAAGATCTAAATGGGTTTTTTTTTAATTAGCCAAACAAATAAGTAAACGCTTCACAATCATTCAGTCCTTGTATATTTTTGATATTTTAAAAAAAATGGTCTTTGGATTTCCATGTTTTGAAGACTGGAATTTCTGATAGTGCAAAAATAAAATTCCAAATTTTACATTATATTCTTGCTTCCTTTTATTGACAATATATATAACATATCATCTTGTGAAAATATAATTTCCTACAATTTATACTGCGTTGGATTTTATACAAGAGGCAATTTTTCATATTTGAACTATATTTTGAATACATTTAGTCTTAACATCATCTACTCCTCTCTGTAACAACTTGAGGATCTGTCCCAACACGTCTTCTTCACCATCTTTTCTCCCTCTCTCTCCTTTTCCAGTTGAGATAGCCATGTATTTCCTCTGTTGCAAAACACCTGTTTCTATCACGTTTTTATTCCTTGACCTTTCATCACTAGGTGTAAATAGCTCTTTCCTCAGTTGAGGGGTTTTGTCTTGCAAGTTACTTGGTGACCTTGTTGGTGCTGGTGGCACATAAAAAGCACCCAGTACACTCTGTAGAGTGGTTAGCATTAGGAAGGGTATCCAGATGCATAAACCATCCAAAGCAGACAATAGGGCTTGGCAGAGTCCTCTGGGTCACAAGTTTCTGTCAAATTATCCAACCCATGTCACCAGGAAAAGTAGATGTTGAATGAGGTTGATGATGACTGTATTATGTCATGTATAGGTTGCATGATTTATTTGTCTTGAAGCACTCACTCTTTTGTTTCGGAAATTCAAGAAAGCAAACTCAGATTTTTACATTCTTCATTAATGTTGGTCTCAGTTTTAATTACACTATTTTCCTCCAGTTGTGTGTGTGTGTATATATATATATATATATATATATATATATATATATATATATATATATATAGGTAGATAGATAGATAGATAGATAGATAGTGAAGGTGCATAGCCTAGTGATTAGGCAGTTCACTCCTGATTGCTAGATCATAAGTTCGATTTCCAAACCAGGTAGTGTGTTGTGTTCTTGAGCAAACCACTTCATTTCATGTTACTTCCATCCCCCTTTCAATCAGGGGGTAATGTTGGCTTGCTCACCTAGCTAGCTGGGTCTAAAACATCATTCGAAGTCTAAAACAATGCAGAGCATGTTGTAATCAGTAATGTGTAACAACATCTGATAATCTGGTCAGTCATGTGATCACATGATATATATCAAAGCAAGAAATTGGAAAATTTTTTGTATTATTTGCAATCTCCCATTTTGATTTTATTACTTTGCAGAAAATATTTTCCAGTATTTTCAATTCTTATGCATACCTCACACAAATATAACATTTATATATGGATTTGTAATACTGAAATAGCAGTTGTGCTTCAAGAAGAAACAGCTTTGATTTTAACCCTCTCTACATAGTATATATATTATGTGTGTGTGTGTTTTGATTTTACATAACTATTTAAACTCAGCTCCTTGTTTTTATGTTCATTCATATCTAAGTACACTTGCTCTGGTTTTGAATAAGGTAACAAATTTCCTCGAAGCATCCACATAATAATACTGTTTATTTCTTGGCTTCTGGCTTTAAAAAATACCCAATTTATTGCTTTAACTAATGCATAAACATTGCATTTTTTAAAGCAACATCAGAAATCCATTTAAGAAATATTTTTCTGGAGTTCAGATGTAAATAAACTTTTTTCAGAGATGCCAGTATTTTAGATAAACATTAAGGCACATATATACATATATAACATATGCATATACAGTGCATGAGTGCTTACCAGAAAATGTTAAGATTAATATATATATAGGTAACTACTCTTAAAAGACAGCTTGAAATTAAGATATGGGTTTAATGCTTACATGTACATATTTAACATTCGCACATGTACACACACTCTCTCTCTCTCTCTCACACACACACAGCCATACACACAAAAAAATGTAAACTTTGTTACATCTGCTGTAATATTGCTATTATTTAAGTGAAATCATTTTAATCTTGCTTTTTATAGTTTTGATTTCTAGTTGAGAAAAAACATAACTGTCACACACACAAGTAAGTACAACCAGGTACCATGGTTTTGCTCATTGTTTTAGATGTTTGTGTAGTTGGAAGCAGACATAGGCACACTTTTATCCTTAACATGTTAACACAGGAAAACATCAAGGATATCACTGCTGGAGGAAGAAAGTGCTGTACTAGCACTTAGCTGGTTCTGATTTTCAACTGAATTAACTGAAGCAAACATGAAATGAAATGCTTTACTCATTGACGCAGCGCACCTCTCAATCCAGGAATCAAACTTGCAAATTTTAGGTCATGTGACACCTTCATATTCTATATAACATTCTATTAAAACTGAAGATATGAACTGTTTTAGCTTCAAGTGCAATACCTATCATGTTGTATCATGTTTTGTAAGACCAATAACTGAAATTATTTGACAGCTATTCAGTAGTTTTGTTATTGTTTTCACTGCAAAATCATTCAAGCCTTGAGTACAGTGAATATGTGCAGTGTTTTGTTATTGTTTTGAAACTACTTAACATAATGTATGTGCAATGTATGGTAAATTGTGTAAATATTTTAATATTATAATAAAAGAGTGGAGTTCAAATCCCCTTGAGGCTGACTTCACATTTTATGCTTCTTGAAGCTGATAAAATAAATACCAATTAAGTATAGGTTTAATTAAATCACTACACCCTTCTACCAACTTTTGTGGATTTGTGCCTATTAACTTCAACTTTGTTTTAATATCCACTTTTCCATGCTTGGATGGGTTAAAAAGTTTATATGGAGCAGCTGGATACCCTTCGTGTCACCAAGATAATATTTGTCCATTGCCAGATCTGTGTTAAAAATGATCTACTATACATACACTTAACATTTCGCCATTGATTATTACATGTGGTTCTTTGAGAGTGTTGGTACTTGTTCCTCAAATGGTGTTGGAACAAAACTAATGAAAACTCTATATTATCATCATCATCATCATAAATAATAAAATTTAAAAGATTTTGTGGCACATAAACAAAAACAGGTAGGGGAAAGGTAATGTTTTGTGCTGTGTTTTGTCATTTCTTTGTAAATTTTTATTTCCCTGTTAAATGAGATTTGAGGGAGATCATCATTTAATATCTGTTTTCCATGTTGGCATGGGTTGGATAGTTTGACAGAAGCTAGTAAGACTTGGAGCCAAACCAGGCTCCACACACATATATATATATATATATATATATACATGGAAAAAAAAAAGAAAAAAAATTGGGGTGCAGATTTTGTCTTTTGGAACATCAGTATTTCATTTCAATGTTTTTCTTTCAGTTCATAAAGGTGCTTATGTAAGTAAGAATATGGTTATTATTTTTATTAAATTTAGGCCATCTCTAATCAAGCAGATCTATAGGGTATGAGTGGAAGGAAATTTAGCTGCTGTTTCAAGCATGTTGAATGACTGTATAGAGGCTTTGCAATTAATTCATAAAATATTTTGTGTGTTTAAAATATGTATTTCTGTGTTACTGGAAATAATCATTAATGGCGTCGAACTTTAAATGAGATACAAATCCATAAGTTTTTAGGTGTATGTTAATTTATTAACATTTTTGTTTTTTTAACTTTTATTTACATTGATACAAATCTTGAGTTTCAACAAAGAGGAAGAAATGAGTAGTGAAATAGAGATAATAAATATAAGTTTCTACTGAGACCTTTGAGTGTGGCAGATAGGAACAATAAGCACTAAGAGCACACGGGACTTAGACTCTCAAATGTCCAAGAGCCTCTCTTGAGGTAGTAGATAGTTTCTGTTACGTAAATGACCAAATCAGCAATGGGGATGGATGCTCTGAAAGTATTGTCTCTAGAATACAAATAGGATGGAGAAAGTTCAGAGAGCTATTACCTCTGTTGGCAACACAAAAGGACCGTCTTTCAGAGTGAAAGGTAGATTGTATGATGCTTGTATATGAACGGCTATACTCCATGGTAGTGAGACCTGGCCTCTGAATGTAGGGGGCATGTGTAGACTAGAGAGGAATTAAGGCAGTATGCTCTGCTGGATGCGTAACATCAACAATGTGCATGAACGACAAAGTGCAAATGTGTTCAGAGAAAAGTCAAGCATAAGAGGAATTAAATGCTGTATACAAGAGAGGAGACTACGTTGGTTTGGACATGATGCGTATGAATGAAGCCAACTATATAAAGAAATGCTGGTCACTGATAGTGGATGGCACCTGTGGAAGAGGAAGGTCCAGGAAGATATGGGATGAGGACTGATCTCAGGATGTTGGGGCTCGTGGATGAGATGACTATAGACAGATGTTTGGCAATATGAGGTTCTAGAGAAGATCCACCCACATCAGCAAGCCTGAGTTCTAGAAACATGTTCCACCCACACGTAGCTAAAAATTTTTACATACACTACCCCAGCAAACCAAACTACAGCACCCCCCATCCTTTCCCAAACTGTTTCTCTTCGCTTTCTCACATTTCTTCTTCATACAATATTATTATCTCTCACTCCTCAATCCAGTCCGCACTATGTTGCTTCCCCCATCCCCTCCCCCTCTATATACCCAGATTATTACCAGTCACAGCATTCCCTACCACCACTCCCTATTCGCAACTTCTTGGCAATACCCTACTACTATTCATCTCTCTCTTCCTTACTCTACCATCCTGTCTATGCCCTGATCCCCACTCCTTGTGAGTATATCTTGGCACTTACCACTATCCCTCTCCTACTCGCTCTCTCTCTTTCCCTTCCTCTTCCCTCTGGCTGAGTAATCATGCATCTCTACAGCAACAAACCTATTTCTACCCTCATTTTTGATCACTCTCTCCTTACTCTTACCCCTGAATAGATAACCATGTATCTCCTTGTTAATTTCCCCTCTCTCTCTAAGTAACCATGTCCCTCCGCTTCAGCAACACAACTGTTTCTGCCCTTTTCTTAACTCTTTTTCTCTCTCCCTCTCTCTGGCTGGGTAACTCCTACAAGACACCTGTTTTTGTCTCTGTCTTGCTATAACCTTTCATCATAAGACACAAGATCACCTCCAATGCCCCTGCCCTCTCAAAGATTCCTTGTCTCACAAAGTTACTTGGTGACCCTGCCAGTGCAGGTGCCACTTAAAAAGCACTCAGTCCACACTGTAAAGTGGTTGGCATTTGGAAGGGCATCCAACTGTAAAAATCATGTCAAAACTGACCCCGCCTGTGTGAGTGCCACGTAAAAAGCACTCAGCCCACTCTATGGACATGTTGGTGTTAGGAAGGGCATCCAGTCGTAAAAACCATGCCAAAACTGATACAGAAGCATGGTGCAGGCTCCTGCCTGGCCAGCTGTCATACCATCCAACCCATACCAGCATGGAAGGAGAATGTTAAACGATGATGATGATGATGAGAATATAAAATGACATCCCAATATCATTTTTCAGAAAAATTATCGCTACATCAGAGCATGTGTCAGAGTTGGTAAAACCAGTTGATGTATGTATGTCAGTGTGTTAATCTGTCCACAAGGAGTGCCATATATATTCATGTACAATGCAATCTCAAATATGATGCAGGCCCCTCTTTATACTAAAAAAGTCAGTGATATATTTTATTCTCTCAGCATTTTTTTTTACCATTTGACTGTAATGCTACTGCCACCCAGTTTTGACCTTGATGTTTTTAATTAAATTTCCTGCTTTTTTTATGAGTAAATACGATATTTTATTTGTTCTCATTATGGTGTCGTAGGTTTTACTTGTTATTTCATTTTGATGTTATTTGAACATTAAACAATAAATGGTGAAAGTTAAATTAAATGATTTTTTCCCCATTTTTTGGATAGGTGAATGCTATTATAGTCAGTATAAAAACTTCCCATACATTACTAGTTCTTTTTTTTGTTGTTTCAATATCACTGACATGAACTAAACAGAAAGTGAACTTAAACCAATAGTGTAGGACATTATCCTTATAGTAACTTTGTAATCATGGTATCCTGTAGCTTGTAGAGGCAGGATGATTCAAGTGGGATAACATATTAGATTATCTACTCATAGACCATGAGTTGAGATCCATTATTATTTCATGCTTCTGGGCAATACATTTTTTCCTATATTGTATTAGTTCCACTTTGCTGGAAAGAATTGGTACTACATTATCTAAGAAGATTGTTTGCATTTTACCCTGCAAGGGACAGGATGCAAATACCATCTGTTTAATACCATGAAAATGTTGCTAAGTAAGTCTTTTTTTAAAAAAAAAAACCTTCAGGTATTGAGTGGAATTTATATTTACTTTACATTTACTTCCTGTATTTAGAGGGTTTCACTAAAACTGCATAGAAACTGTAAAATTGTTTTTTTATATGAGTTTAACCCTTTAGCATTCAGATTACACCCTCAACTGTAATGCTTGTTTATTCATTGTTTTGAATTTATCATGTATTATCTTGTGGCTTCAAGATTTTGATAATTTGATTGTTTATTTTTGGAATGACATTGTAGGGTAAGTGTAAGAGGTAGAATATTTAGGCCAGATGTAGCTGGTGTAGATGCTAAAGGGTTAAAAAAAAAATTGAAGATGTTTCATACTGCTACAAAATTTGTGCTGCATCTGCTGACAGATAAACAAAAAGAGAATTGAATTATAGTCAATCAGGAGCTATTTCATCATTCGAATGCCGATGACAGCTTTCTAAAATCAACAGGTGACATGAATATATGTGTATATGGCTTCAATCTCAAAGCAAAAAAGAAGTCATTGTCACTCAGATAGGAAGCTGATGTTGATTGCCTTTTTTTTTTCTTATTAGTATGGCATCATTCATTATAAGTTTGTTCCTCATGGTCAGATGATCTGTAAAGAACTACTTGAATCTCTAGAGGTAAGATGAAGGAAAAAGTCCGAGACAAACACAACCTGGATGCAGCATCACAACCTTTGCCTCTTCTTGTCTGTAACTGGTAAAGGATAAGATTACTCATCCCCAAGCTGGCCTCATCTCTAGAATTGGCTTGCAGATATTTTTTTGTTCCTAAAGTTAGACCACTCTGGAAGGTTGCCAGTTTCAGATGATAGAAGAGATCAAAGAAAATTTGCTATGAGAATTGTTCACAATTTCTGAAAATACATTTACAAACTGGAGGGTGGTGGGAAGTATTGAGAGTGGTGTACGAGCAATGAAGAGAACTATTTAACTACGTGGTCTGGTCAATAAGTATCCGGACTATTGTCATAGTAACAAAGCTAAAGTACACACTGGAGCTTCTTGGCACAGATTGACCTTGAATTCAGTTGTGTATGAAAAGTTAGGCATAAGAAGCATCAGATGTAGTGTGCAAGAGAGATGAATGCACTGGTATGATCGTGATGTGTATGGACGAGGACAGTTGTGTAAAGTGCCGATCCCTAACTGTGGAGAGAACCTGCGGTTGAGGTAGACCCAGGAAGACATGGGATGAGGTGGTGAAGCATGATCTCTGAACTTTGGGCCTCACGGAGGCAATGACTAGTGACCGAGACCTTAAAAAGACTCGTCAAGCCAAGTGAAGTTGCTGTCGTAACCGATGCTGGTGTCATGTAACCGACACCCATGCAAGTGGCACATAAAAAGCACCTTTCAAGCATTGAGCCTCATGGAGGCAAAGTGGTTGAGCTCCTTTCACACAGAGGCAAAGACCAAGACCTTTGGCATTAGGTTGTGCTTGAGAAGAACCATCAAACCAAGTAAGTCATGCAAATGGCACCCATGCCAGTGGTACATAAAAGCACTCATTACACTCTCGGAGTGGTTGGTATTAGGAAGGGCATCCAGCTGTAGAAACCATGCCAAAACAGACTGGAGTCTGGTGCAGCCTTCCAGTTTGCCAGCCCTGGTCAAACTGTCCATCCTATGCCAGCATTGACAACGGACGTTAAACGATGATGATATATGACGGGCTCCTTTCAGTTTCGTCTACCAAACCCACTCACACGGCTTTGGTTGGCTCAAGGCTGCAGAAAATACTTGCCCAAGCTGCCATGCAGTGGAAATGAACCCAGAACCATGTGGGGAAGCAAGCTTCTTACCACACAGCCACACCTGCACCTGGGTTCAGTCCCACTGGGTGGCACCTTGGGCAAGTGTCTTCTACTATAGCCTCGGGCCGACCAAAGCCTTGTGAGTGGATTTGGTAGATGGAAACTGGAAGAAGTCCGTCGTATATGTATATATATATATATATATATATATAGATATATATAAATGTGTGTGTGTGGTTGTGTGTTTGTGTTTGTCCCCCCAACATCGCTTGACAACCGATACTGGTGTGTTTACGACCCCGTAACTTAGCGGTTCGGTAAAAGAGACCGATAGAATAAGTACTAGGCTTACAAAGAATTGCTCGGCTGAAGGCAGTGCTCCAGCATGGCCGCAGTCAAATGACTGAAACAAGTAAAAGAATATAATTTTTTTAAAAACAAATTTGAACAAGGTCTGGCCCGTGAGCCGTATATTTGACATCCCCAATATGCATCATTGAAGTCTTAACAAAACAACTGTCATACATTTTGTGAAGAAAACTATATCTCATGATCATTAGAATCTGTTTCCCGTCCTTGTTTCGTTAATGAACACCCACTTTTACTCAAATGCTATTATTTATCCATTTACTAAGAAAACGAGCTGGAAGGATCGTTAGCGTGTCAGACATAATGTTTACTAACATTCCTTCCGGCTCTTTATTCTAGGTTCAAACTCTTTTGAGGTCAACTTTGCTTTTCATTCTTTCAGGATCGATAAGATACAGAACCAGTTAAGTACTGGAGTGTTTAATCGACTCATCTAACCACCCCTTCAAAATTGTTGGCCTTGTTCTAAAATTAGAATATTATTTATTCATTTATTATCCATACAAGTTAGCAACCTACAGTCACGCGACAAGGTTATTTTATGTTTTAATAACTGAGCAACTTGCAGCATCAGTATCTAAGCAACCTTTGTAAACAGTTAAGTGTTCTGAGAAGGATTAAACACTGATGAGAAAGAAATCTGTTTTGTAAATTATTGCAGTGGTTTGTCACTAGTTTTATTTTGACTGTCCTGAGCAAAGTGAAAATGTTATTTTTCAAAGAAATCATAAGTGAAAATGTTTTTCAAGGAATCCACATTTGAAAATGAAACTTAAAATTTTTGCGTCGGGGAGGGTCATTATGCCAGTGATGTTTTTAAGGTTATCTCCCCTCATGTAAAGCTGCGTGGTGTTCGTGCGAATAGCTTCAAGCAGCAACCAACGTCATTCAATCATTTCGGTCAAATATCTAACCTGCAAGTTTGTTTATGAATTATAGCTGGTAGAAAAATGGAATCAGAAAAAGGTAAAATTGGAAGCCAGACAGTTTTGCCACCTGTTTTGCTTTATGCTCACCCTTCAATGGAAATGTTAGCTAAAAAAATAGTTTCAATATGCACAGAATATACTCTCGCTGGTGAAATATCCGATGTTCACTCTTCTAGTTCACAAGTAAGATATGTTTAACAACTTTTATTTACAACTTTATAATTCTTATATGTAATTATATCAACTTCAGTACTAAAATTTTTGACTAACAAGTCCTAAAGAAGTATGCCAGTTCGGTTTTAAAGTACAAGTCATTCAACGAAAATTTTATATCCGTAAAAAAAGTAAACAAAACTTTCTTTCTAAATCATTGAACTTTGTAAACTTTTATTATTTTTTTAAAATAGTTTTTCAACCAGAATGTAAATTCTGCTTTATTTACTTTCGTTACACACCCTAATTTTGATGCAAGTTCTTTATTTTAATTGCATATTATCGATGTTTTTAGCTCAGTTCCGAGAACCGAGAATGTAGGTGTACATATTGTTTGTGCAATTAAAACTGAAAGTGAACGAATATTAGCTTGTAGAAAAAGATTTACTTGTGTTCCCCACTTTTGACTAGTATTTCTTCATAAATTTCTGATTAAGAATGATTAGTATTGTTTATAATACAAGATTATTTATTTATAATACAAGAATGAAATTCTATCTTGGGCCCCTCCAAAAATTTCAGATCCGTTTTAGATATGAAATTGAAAGTTGAGAAATCCAGTTTCTACTAGTTTTAAAGCTCATTAATGGAAATACATGTGATCGAAAAAATTACTCGGGCTTACATTACTGCGGTCTCCGGATCCATTGCACATTCCAACACATGATACCTTGCAAAGGAAGTAACTCGTTCAGAACACTTCCTTCTATTTCCAAGGAAAACATGTCATTGTCCGGTCTGCGTCAGATTCAGCGACTTCCTAAGATTACGCGCTTTAAAAAATTTTGGCTAAATTATGATATGAGTAAAGAAAATAATAATTTTTTTTTTATATGTGGGATGGGGTGGAGGAAAGTGGATCTTTTGAAGTCGGCGTAAAAGCGACAGCGACAGAGCGCGATTGGATCAAGGAAGTTCTTTTGAAGTTCGCGTGCCGTGTGTGTGTGTTTGATGGGGTGTGCAAGACAGAAAGTGTGGTGTGTATGTGAAGAGACAAAAAGAGTAATGTTGCTGGTGTGTGTGTATGTGAGAGAGAGAAAGAGAGAGTGGTTCTCTATGTATGTATGAATGGCTTCAGTGACACACACATATATAGATGTATATATAGAAATATATATATATATATAATACATATATAGATGTGTGTATATATGTATATGTATATATATATATATTATTTTGTTTAAAAGAGTTCCAACACTGTCTGTTTTTTATGTTTTATTTATATTCCTGCAGAACCAATGTGGGGTATAGAATATGGAATATACAATATATAATATAAAATAAGATAAAATAAAAATGGATGGCACCATGAAAGAAAGTATTGAATGTAGATGAAATATTGAGTGTTCAATATAAAGGATCAAATATATAAATATAAGTATATAAAGGCAACTCGAGTTTCAGGGCTATTTCCCTTCGTCATGGCCGGTATGACAGACTTTATATATAATATATGAGTATATGCATATATATGTACATGTATGCACATACTTTCATCTACATGTATATATAGATGCATATCTGGGTACAGGATGTTGCAAAAAAGCATGGACAAAATGATAAACAAGGTACAGAAAACACACAGGCCACTAGAGAACATTTCCTTCATCAGCTGCCACCATTATAACACTGGCGTTTCGAAGAGTTAGGGCAGATTATATATATATATATATATATATATATCGATGTGTATATAATGCGTATATAGATGTGTGTTTGTATACATACATACATCTACGTTTATATATGTACATCTGTGTATGTATATGTATATATATACGTACATCTATGTATACATACATACATACATACATACATGCATGCATACATAACAACCTCTCTCTGTTTTACTCTGTCAATCACACACACGTTCACTCATTAAAAAAAGTAAATACACATGAACATGTATGCGTACAAAAAACATGCATGCAATAGGTGTACGTACGTATGTTTTGTGTATGCGCGCGCGCGTAACTGAAGCCATCCATACATACATACAAACATAACTTCTCTCTCTTTTTTTTTTCAGTCAATCACTCACACATTCACTCACTACAAAAAGTGATAAAAATATCAGTTATTTCTCTCTCTCTCTCACATACACACACCAGCAACATTACTCTCTCTGTCCTTTCACACACACTAACAAAGGAACTTCACATATACACCACAGTTTCTGTCTCGCACATCCACATCAAACACGCACACACAGCACGCGAACTTCAAAAGAACTTCCTTGATCCAATCGCGCTTTCATTCTCTTTCGCTTTCACGCCGACTTCAAAAGATCCCCTTTCCCCTCACCCCACATATGTAAAAAAAATATATAAATTTTTACAGAAAGCGACGATCTTCTTCAGAAACATAAATTACGTACTTTAAGAAGTCATAAACACAGTTCTCATATCGAAAGATTGCCAA
>NC_068983.1:32183165-32185055 GCF_001194135.2 Octopus bimaculoides | reverse complement strand
TGTTCACAGCTGTGTAGAGTGCTGCTGTGAACTTACCAAAAACCTTCAGGGGTTCAACGTCGACTGTGATAGTTGGTTTTCAAGGCCCTAAATAGAGCCATGACGTTTTTTGGGTTGTTTTAAAGAATAGATTTAGAAATTGACTTGTGCGCTAAAAATTGTACTTTTTAAAAATTATCATAGATTGCAAATCTGAAAAGAAAAAAATAATGGGGGGGAGGGTAGAGATGGTGGTGCTCCTATACTACCCTTTCCCTGTAAATTTTAAGTTTTAAGCTTTTTCGAAAGCTTTTTTTTTTTTTCCAGATTCGAAAAAGCATATTTTTTACGAACCATAATCACAGGCGTTTAAAGCATATATCTGAAAAAAAGTTTTAAAGAAAGTCAGAACTGAAAAATTACGAAAAGTGGGAACATTCCACCCCACCCCCGCTCCTGCTCGAATTGTAATCTATCTTTGAAACATATACATCCGAAAAAATTGCGGTTTTTGGCGCATTGGAATTTTTCCAACTCTATTCTTTAGGAACATCGCCACGTTACCATTTCTTTTCTCCTCAAGCCATTAAAAGAGAAAAAGGATGTTTGTGGGGACGGAAGACAGATAGAACACATCCTGTTTGTCGGTCGCATTTATGTTCTTGTGTGAATCAAGATTGGCACATAAATTTCATAAAAATTGCAAAATTTTCAAAATGTAGCAGTTTGTGTTAGAAAGTACTCCTTTTCCATACACCACGCTCTGGAAAGTGAAAGTATTCACCTTATGAAAAGTAGGTTTTATTTACCGACGTATGAAGATGCGTTAAAAAAACATTTTTTTTTATAAATACATCCAAAAATTACGGATGTAAGACTGAGTGACATAAACTAGGGAGCCGGATGAGCATACCTCTGCTAGGTACAATACATGTTAGTAATGATATAATGTTGAGAACATGCCAAATTATCAGTCTGTTAGTACAAATTAACGAAAAATTGCTTAGTCTCATTATACCACTTTCCTCAGTATTCGTAATCTACTCCGGATATGTCTTACCTTATTTAATGATTTTGTTACCTTTAAGAAACATTCCTTTAATTATCTAATTTCCTAAAAAGATGAAAGAAATGTCAAACTTTCATCTGCCTGAGGTTATTTTCAACGAGTGGATGGCAACAAGGCCATAGCAGTGGTGCATCACCTTAAAAACCAATAGCAATGACTTATATCATCACAACAAGAAATACTAGTTTCACATCCTGCATAGCAACTCTATTGAACAAAATATAAGCAACTCTGCAGTTGATCGGAAAGAAGTTGAAATACGGTATGCCCATAACCGTAATTATTTATGATAAATTTATGGTTTCATATTTTATTCTAGTATACTATCATAATGATGTATTTACATATTCAGAATCATACATTTTTTCCCTACAAAACCACTTTAAAATCTCATTAAATAAGTTTATGATGAAACATACTAGATTTATATAACCCCCAGCCCCTAAAAACATTTTTTTTTTTGTAAAATAGGGGCGCGTCTTATATGCTGTCAAATACGTATGAAGTAAACAGTAACCAGCAGGGTTGAAGGTAAAGAATACGCACACCTGATATTTAGGGTTATGGTCTTTGTTACGCCGAAAACTGATGGTGTGCGTATTATTTACCTCCGCCACAGTAGAATGCCGGGTTAATGTTTGCTTTAACACCCTGCCACAAAAAAAAAAAAAAAGAGTGTAATTAGTGTAAAAAAAATTTGTATTAAACCAATATGAAAACAAACGGAGGGAGGACTTTCGGAAAATTCACAAGATTCACAGGATCCGAGTTTTTCCCTCGTAACTTTGGAGGAAAATATAATCCTTTTGAAATCACAAATTAAGCTTTTCCTCAGGAACTTT
>NC_068983.1:32164756-32182328 GCF_001194135.2 Octopus bimaculoides | reverse complement strand
TTGTGTAGAAAAAAAATCAAAAATAAAAAAGGGGTGTTTTTTGGTGGGTACAAAAGGAAGTCTTGCCAAAATGGATATCTTTCTACTTTACACCCACGTAGGAAACGAATCTGAAAGCAATAAAAAAAAGGTGGGGGACTTCGGAAAATTCACAAGATTCACAGGATCCGAGTTTTTCCCTCGTAACTTTGGAGGAAAATATAATCCTTTTGAAATCACAAATTAAGCTTTTCCTCAGGAACTTTTAATATTGAGTTTAGCGGTATTTTGTTTCATGATTCGGAAAGCAAAACTCCTGAATTCGCAGATGGAGGGAAAGTGAAAAAATTTGAAAAGAAAATGATACGAACCTGATATAATATGATAGTTATTGTAAAATTAGTTTAGTTTTTTGTTTGTCTTTATATTGTGAAATGCTTTAGATGTATTTCATTTTGATTTGCTTAATAAAGTGTAAGAATTAGACAACTTATTACTGCCGAAGATATTTTACAAATTGTCTAAGCTGTTTTCGTCAATCTGTACAGAGTAGTCGATATTTCACAAAATACATACATCGCTGAAATACTATTTAACTATTGCTGTTCTAGCGATCAAGGGTTGTAAATAACTGATTGGAACTTTTCCAATCAATTATTTTTCTAGCAATCAATAAATTTTAATAGGGATACAGGCCAATTAATTGTCAATTACTTTACCAACTGTAAAAACATCATTTGTTTTGGAGTGTTAGCTTCGATTTAGATAAGAGCCAAAATGATAGGAAAATAAAAGGCACGTCTTATAGTTTCAAAAAACTTTATTATCAGAAAACGTTCAAAGTTCAATTTTATTGATTTAGAATAGGGAACAAACAACGTGTATACTCTAGATTGTACATAAGTTGAGAAACAAATAAATTGGAAGTCTTTACTTGAAAGAGTTTCTCAAAGGAGGAGTACAATTAAAATGTTCTAATATAGCAAAAGGTCATGAACGATTGCAGACTTCTGAAACTAGTTCTTCATCCAAGAAAGCGCGATTGACTTTTAGAAATAATTGCATTTCTAAATTCATTGGTGTTGAGTATTGCCGTAAACCATTAAAAATGTAACCTGCTGAGCTGAAGAAATGTTCCAAGATGTTGGGCGTTGGTAACAACAATTGGTAAATTTTGGGAAGTACACCCAAATTTACCCAAAACGTATCTACAGTTCAGATATTGCTGAGGTGAAATTTTATCTTTTTCGTGTTTTTTCAAACAAATTGAAGCAAAATCATCAACTACAGATAAATTAGACTGTTGTGACGTGTCTGTCACCACTTTCTGCTGATGTAGAGCAGCTACTTCATCCGCAGTTAGCTCTGCTTCTGCATGTTGTAAAATTTTCACAACTCCACTTTCCAAATTTGGGCTGTGCACAATGACTGCCGATCGAGCCAAATATTTTTAAAATTCCTCATAACCATACAATGTGAGAATTTCGTCAAAAAGAATTCGAACATCTCCCAAATTTATTTCTGTTCTTTGCAAGGCGACTGTTACTGAGCGTAACATTCCTAAATTGTCTTTTTGAGTCTGCAGATCATTTATGATTGCATGGAGGCAACAGATAATCAACCAGCTTTGGATCGTCTTGAAAAAAGTAGAAAAACGGCTTGAGTTGGATGTACCTCTCAATCATGTCATAAGTACTGGACCAACGGGTTTTTATTTATTTGTAGAGGTTGCAAAGGCGTTTTTTCCTGGTTTACCCGCAAGTTTTAATGATTTTAGCTTGCCCATCAACATATTAATTTTATCAAGCAGAACTTCCTGTTTGTCGAGATAAGCAGAAACAGCTAGAATGAATAACAATCAACGTTATTCTACAGAAATTCGCTATAGATTTGTTCACTCCAGTATTATCTCCGGTAATAGCTACATTTTCTAAATTTTTGTTATAGACACTTAACACATACTCTATAAATTCGACATAATTAGAAGCAATGAATGATATTTCACTTACCATTGGCGAAAATGCCAGCAAAACAGTTCAATAGTCATTTTAATAATTGCACGAATAAGATGCAAAAAGTTCATTGAAATGCGTCGAATCCTTAGTCCAGCAGTCAATTACCAATGAAAATTTACTTGGAAGTTCATCAGTTCTTTTCCACTTCTTGAGTATTTCTTTAAAGTCACATTTGTCATACCTCTCAAGCTTGTGTACTTGCGAGTCAGAGGGTCTTCAGTAAAAAAAAAAAAAAAAGGTTTTGATCCAATACATACCTACTCAATCCAACCATAAACATTTAAGGCCGAACGACTGAGCAAACTACTTCTTGGTGAGTAGTAGAATACTCTGGATGCTGGTTTCTTATATGATTCATAAGATTTATCTGTCCAGTTCCTTTTTTTTTGGATCAACCTTTTCCCACACTTCCATTTCCATACATGTTCACTGTCTGTTTGGTTAAAATATCTTCTGATGATTTGCTAGTCTCCACATGGCATGGGTTAGTTTAAAATAGAAGATATTTCGCCACTCCACTGATGAAAGTCTTATACAGTTAATATATTGGAGCAGGCGAAGTTACGATATAATAACTTGAAGACAGAATGTGTGAATCATTTTCAGCAGTCAGAACCAAGAATCACTCGACAGTGATTATTTGACCACATACACAATAGCCAATTCTCAAACACGACAGAATATATCAATCATTCTCAGCAGTCAGAACAAAGCGTCAACACAATACCTCAAATAATAATAGAACGTTGTATTTGCCAATTGAACGCTGAATGAAGTGAGCCATTTGAAAAACTTTCACTGACAATGTTGCAATTAACTGCAATTAATTGATATGATAGCAATCAATTATTTAACTGGCAGTACGACTCCAATCAATTAATTGGACCAATGTATTTCAATTAATTTTTTACAAACCCTGCTAGCGACAATGACCTATTCTATAACAACGTATTGTTTGCAGTCAACTGCTGCCCACCAATATAAGGCGAGGCAATGGGATGTGAAACTAAAATAAGGAAGAATCTTATGCAAGTTTTCCATCGAAACGTGCTGCAATTCATGAAATGCATTGGTTCATTACAGTTTATCCGCTTTGCTTCGTTTTGTGTTTCAGAAAGCGTTTCACGAACGAGTTTCCATCAAATTATGATCGCTGCTGAGTTCATCAGTTTCACTTTCTAGCTCATAAAACAAAACATAGCCAAGCAGTATAATGACAAAAGGCATGTAAAGTTTAAATTTGTTGTATTGGTCATCAGTAATATTTATAATATTATTTCGTTTTGGGATTTGGTTTGCAAGTTTCTTTATGTGAGTTCGTGTGTTGAAGTATATTCTGTTGTCCGAGGACAGTTATTCTCTTTTAGTGCCTTATAATTTAACACACTCACCGATAAAATTTCCACTTATTTCTTTTTTATTTTTCTAAAATTTTCGTTGCGTTTTGCAACCTTTTCGGTGAGTGTGTTAAATTATAAGGCACTGAAAGAGAATGGCACTCCCCAGACACAACATTTATAATATTAGTTGTTAAGATTATGTTTTTTAAAATTTGTCTTTCGTTGTTCGTGAAATTTTTTTTTCTTTTTAGTGTTGAACTAGCTAGAATCAAATGTGAAAATGAAAATAAAGTAATTCTTCGAACATGCTTGGTTCCTATACAATGTACGCTTGTACAGGAAACTCACACAAACAACTCTCTTACTATCCCTATAATTACTCCTTTCACTTTGATATATAATCACCACTTCACTACTATCAAATCCTTTTTGTTTCCTTCTCCCCCCCCCCACCTCTCTTTCTATGGATCTTTTCTGTTTCACCCATAGGTTTCGAAATTTTAAAATTAAGTGAAACTTGTCAAACCTTGTATATTGATGTAATTTTTTACACTCACTCTGATTTTATTATTCACTTGTTCCAGAAAAATTCTAGAAAAATGTTACAGAGATTTAAAGATTGATTATTTTTACCCAATCAGAAAATTGAATTTGAAAACTGGGATTGTGTGCGTGATAGTTGTATGTGACAACATTAGATAAGACATAACGACACACCTTTTCGTCTGAAAATATTTGCTTTTTTTTAACCGAAAATGCTTCTGTAGTTTTTAAGTGCGTAGTGCCCAAAATAATCGTCGTACGTAGGTCCACAAAATCGGTCGGAGTGGGGGGTGGGGGGCATCATTTTTCGTAATTTTTTTTTTTTTGCGAAGAAGATAGTCCAAAGCATTTCCAAGGGCACTGTGAAAAAAAATCTGAAAAATCCCCTTCAAAACGAAGAAAATTCAACTTGTTGGTGCTTCTTAAATCCGACGTCTGCTTACTACTCCTTGTGAAATTAATTTAACTCTTTAGCATTCAGACTACATCACAATTGTAATGCTTATATACTTGAATTATTTAAAATTTATCATACATTATCTTGTAGCTTTGAGATTTCACTGATGTAATTGTTTATTTTTAGAATGACTTGGTAGGATTGGTGTGGGAGGCTTGGCCTGGCCAGTTGGAACATAAAACAGGTAGAATATTTGGGCCTGGCATGGCCGATTTGAATACTAAAGGGTTAAGGGGAAAGTCAAATTTTGTGGTTGTCATTTGAAATTAGTTATGACGAAATATAATTTTATTAGCAATTCACTATACAATTAAAAGTTTAAGAGGAACGGAAGACGTTATTTTAAATATAAATGCAGTTGCTAGATGACAGAAAGATGCAAATGGTTTTGCAAATGTGAGTGCACAGTATCTAATCCAAGTGCAAGAAATTATGAATATGTGAACAAAAAAGAAAGAACAAGATAAAAGAGAAACTGAAAGAATAGTAGATAGAAAGCGTAGGATAGATAGAAATCGATGTATCAAGCAAAGATCAGCTCTGACAAGTTTTATGCTCTGAGCTCATGCTGGAGTTTCAAATTGTTCATGAGAACAAGAGACTCTCTAGAAAATATGCACACCGTTTCAATACGCCAGAGTGCAATGGAGGTTGCTGTCGTCATGAGTGGAGAATCACATCACAAAAGCAACATCATTCTGACGTATAAAAACAACACTTTCAAATATAAATGAAATATATAGTTCCTACGATATGCTGCGATATAACTCTTTATGGCAATAGTGAAGACTGATATCATTTACAATTACCACAGGTTAAATGAAATTCTTCAAAATCTATCTCTTGCAGAAACTTCTATCATATCATGATTTGAGATAGTTCATTCAACCACCTGCATCAAAACCAATCTCTCCCCACCACCTCCGACACGTTTACCATAAATGTAAAGGTGTAGCCATAGCAGCTACTTTTACAGATATTGCCATCACCACTCCTTCCCAGAAACTTGACTGTATGTCCTGCTTTCAAGCATTTCCTTTGCTAACATAAATATTAATAAATTAATAATATCTAGCAATAATAATAAATCTTCTCTTTTATACCTTCTTATCCCTTTAATAGATCTTATAATTTGCCCTTGATCATAATAAAGAGTTTGTGAACTGGGCAAGTTCTTAAGAAATGATTGCCTAAGATGACTGCACATTAGAACACAAAATAGCACTGGAGGCCCTGCACAGGACTTTGCCGACTTGTGTGCCAGTAGATCTTAAATGGGGGTGAGTAACAGTGGTATTGTTAAGTGACTTCCACCAGACTTTGCCAGTGGTTCTGAAAGGAACAAATACCATTAAAATTCAAGTTTATCTTAAATTGCCATCACTTAGGACCAAAGTTGAAGTCTTCAAACTTTCTGCAAACATGAAGTTCAATCTTTCTGGAGATAAGCTGTCCAGTCAGTTTGCCCAAAGCTTATTACGAAGGTTTCCTTTTGACAATGCTGACACAATTGACTTTGCTCCTATGAACACAATGGTTAATACACAAATGAATTAATATTGAAGGTGTTCTCTAACCTTGCAACATCATTATCTGACACGTGTGATTGTGCGAAAGATTTATATTTTTACCTAAAGTATTCCAGTTAACAGCATTAACTGGCAACTGTTGTAGGCACTTCCAGGAAATCAATGGATAATGTGGATCAGGAAGATTTCACTCTCCAATAGAATTTTGAAATTTCTTGGAACCTTCAAGTTTATTGCTACACACACTTCAGCAAAAAAAAAAAAAGCCAAAAAGGATCTCCAATAATGTGAAAGTTATTTAAGTTGTGATTATGCAATGGCACATGACTGATGGTTAATAATTTTGTACTGCACGTCATTGAAAGTATTGTTCTCACTAGGTGCACCAAAGCAGAAGATATAGTTATATTTAGTATTCCATTCATACCAGTAGATGTGTCCCTTTCATTTAGAAGGCTTCAGCTCCCAGTAAATCTAAATTTTGCCATGTCAATCAATAAATCTCAAGGTCACAACATTAACAGTTGCTGGACTGCACCTTGAGAAATCCTGCATTTTTCATGGCCAGTCATATATAGAATATTCAGTAGTTAGGAAACCTCCAAAATCCGTTATTTATGCCTCTGATGGTTAAAACAAAAATATTCACAATTGATAGGTGTAGATCTAATATAACCTGGGACTCATCACAATTCCTAACATTATTATTTATCATTGCATATATTGCAGTTCAAATATTTGACTGTGTAGGTTTCCTCTGGATTCTCCAGCTTCTACATATTCTAAGAATGATTTTATTCTCGTGGGTGGTTCATCTCCCTCTCCAAGCACTCCTGTTTCTATTCATTTTTCAAATTATTTTAAGAATAGAAGATAAAAATTTTCTAGAATAAAAGATAAAATATTGTGTTGAGTAATGATTTCAAATGAAATAAAACTGTTTTTACTTTCAGATAAAACTGTATTCTTATTTAATATGATTGAATTACCTAAAGGTCATGTATGAAATGTACCATTCATATTGAATATGAATCTGTGTTAAAGTGCAATAGACACCAGACTAATACATGGAGAGGAAAACAATTTCATTTTTCACATAGCTGGTAACTGTTTTAAGAGATACCTAACAGTGTGTTCTATTACATGGGTAAAAAAAAAACCTTCCTTAAGAACAATTCTGGGGCATTTATAGCTACTTTTCATCTTGGGCAATGTCAAGTATTCTGTGTATGTGTGTGGTGGGTAAGTTATTGGTTCAGAAATATTTCTTGAAGAAATTGTAGCTTTGAATATGTAATTATTGGTGTAGCTGTTGCTGCTGCTATCACTAAATATTTCCATCTTCACCTTCAATATTCTTGCTGCAGTTACCATTACCATATTGCCACTTGCTATTTCACCATTACTACAGCTATCTCTGCCATTTCTACTTCCAATATCACTACAACCACTATACTACATTTATCACTGCTGCATCTCTGATAGGGACAAAGAATCAATCATCAAAATATTCAGGTGGTTTAAGTTATCAGACTCAGTACACTTGTATTTTCCTACTGTAGGCAAGACCTCTTGTCCCTCTGCTAGACATTTAGCTCCACTTGTTTAGAAGGGTAGTCACTTTACAGTTGGTATGGTAATGATAGTGTATTCTTGGTGTGCTAATAGAGAAAAAATTTCTTCTGATGAAGGTCATAGCCCAAGACATTAGTTTTTGCTTCATGTAACTGTGTATCAGCATATATCTCTTGTTTTGTATTTTTAATTTATTTGCTTAATTCTTTGGAGATGAAGTTTACTGATATTTTTGCACTAAAAAAAGATAGAACCATTTGTATGAGCTACACAAAGAATAATGCTGATATTTAAAATTCTGTAAAAAAAAAAAAGAGAAATCAGTTTAGATACATTCAATTCATCATGAATTTCTACACTATATAAAATATACTGTATTGATATTGGGAATAGACTCGTCTACATTTTACAAAAATAGTAATTCACTGGTTCAATTATTTTAGGATTTATGTGTTCCTGGTCTAGTTAAAAAATTATTATCATGGAAAAGCTTCAGTATAAACAGATATATGCCTGCAGATGTATGTACACACACCTAAGCACTTAAGTATTTGCATGCACATGTTCATGAACTTGAAGTTGTGATATCAATTTCTTCTAACTTGGCACCAGGTTGAGCATCAACCTTAGTATATAACTATACTTTACTACTATTGTTTGGATTGAGAGTTTATGAAAATAAAAATATTGCTGCAGAACCTGAGCTAAGAATTGTAAGATATTTTAAAATTCTGTAAGATAGATGTCAGAACTATAGAGTAGAAGGTATGATAATCATTCCTTTGTCAAAAATGATAGCAAGAATTGTTGTGTAGGTAAAAAGTTAACTTTGCTATTACACAGTTTTGGTGTTGATGTCACTGCACAATGCCTAGAGTAAGTGACTGCTACCATAGTCTAGGAGCAACCACGGCTTTGTAAGGAAAGCTGGTTAGGTAGAAACTGTGTGGAAACCTGTTGGTAATATCTCAACTCAAGCAGAATCTTCTACAACACCTATAACATTGATATTACCAACAACGATATCAGATATATTGGAAACCAACATTTGTAGAAGATGACCATTAGGTAAAGAAATGCAAAGTGATCTAAGTAGAAGGAACCTGCATAACAAGGAGACTAAAGGAAACAAGAACACTTTCAGCTTCTTATCAGCAACTACATTATCTCGCTTGTAGTCTGTTCTCCATTCATTTTTTATAGGAAAGTCTCATGACAGCCTCACTTAATTGTTTTTGAAGACTTTAATTTCTGTACCCACAAAATTATTATAGCTCTTTTCTGTGCATGTAAAGCCAGGCCTATTGCAAAAGCTCTAATTAATTATTGCCTACACTTTTGTATTTAAGTCAACTGTAAGCATTTTGAAATAATGTGAGTTTTAGTCTTATCTATATCATTGCATATTCTACATTTGAATGAACAGTCCTGTTTTTCAAACATTTTTTTATTCTTTGAGCCTATTCTTCTACTGCTGCTAAAATCAATTATTGTTATTAGGAATGCAGAGGCCATGAAATAACGAATGACACTTCACAAAATGATACACAAGGAACCTCATTGTGTGGAATAACATCATCTTTAGTAAGTAACATTTAATATTTATATTATTTACATTATCATTTTCTAAACAGCACGATGAGATTATTTACATTCGACGGTTATTTGTCCTCATCTTGTTTGTTGTTAACACGTTTCAGCTGATATACCTTCCAGGTATTTTTTGATGTTATTATTATTATTATTATTATTGGAATTGAACTCAGAATCTTGGGGTTAGTAGCCTGCACTCTTAACCACTACACCATATGCCCATGGGCAATTATGGAGTGAATTTTAGGGCTTATAAATCTAATATTTTCCTATCCTTCCTTAATACCGATTCCCATATGCTGTTCACATCTGCACTCGGTCTGCTTAGGAGGTTGTTGTGTCCTAGCATATGTGCTGCCTCTTTTAGTTTTCATATTTTCCAGTGGTGTTCTCTGTATTATTTTAACTTCATCCCACAGGGGAAGGTGGTTTCCATTTTTCCATACATGATCAGCTATACCCGATTTATCAATATCTCCTCGTGTTACAGCTTTGCGGTGTTTGTCTACCCTTATTTTGAGGGGGCAACATGTTTCGCCTTTGTATAACCTACCACAGCTGCATGGGATGGAGTACCCACAGTCTTTGGTCATATTCTCTTCTATTGGTGGTTTTACTCAATTCCAAGCAGTGACTCGAACAATAACAATAATAATAATGATAATAATAATAACATTGAAAAATACCTTAGGAATGAGAACTCAGGTTCAAAATTTTCCCAAGACATCTGAAGAAGGCTGGAGGGTATATCAGCCGAAACGTGTTAACAACAAACAAGATGAGGACAAATATCCATTGAATGTAAATAATGTACATAATTCCTCACCTCTTAAATATAGAACTGTATTTAATATTTATATTTACATATTTCATGCAAATCTCTGCTAATGATAATGGGAAAGAAATGCAAATGTGAGTATAAAAACATCAAAGACATTACAAAAATTATTGTTTTCTGAGTGGGAAAAAGAAATAATTTTTTTAAATGTGAGTTTTCTTAATCTTTTGAAAAAAAAAATTTAAAAAAACTTTACAGCTCAACAGCAAGTAGTGTCAAATAAGTCAGTCCCATCCACTACTCTGCTAACTCTGAGGTCTATAAGATGCAAGATGATGTAGTAAGCATACTGTGTATAAAGGCTCTTTAACCTAACTAGATATCCCCTTGAGAAGGAATGCTTTAGACAGTAATGTGGTCAGTGGCTGTAGTTATTTACTTTCAGGTCAACCCTGATATAGCAGATCTATGATTAAAAGTGTTCCAAACTTGACTGATGTGTCTTTTTTTTTAAGGAAGATAAGGTGTTTGAAGGCAATTTGGTTGCTATTTCTAGCAGACTGAGCAATCACGTACAAGCTTCTATGTAGGCTCAACATTAATGGTTTAACTTAATATAATCATCCTAAGTATATTGAAATAACTAACAAAATTTCAAATAATAATTGTATCAGTGGTGCTACTACAATGTGAGTCTGCTACAAACATTAAGGTCAACAACAGTTTAATGCCATCCATACTATAAGCACTGCAGTCTGTGTCTGAAGAAAATATTCTTATCATGATAAAAAGGATAGTAATGGAGTGAACGTCCATTGAAGACAGACTGTCAGAAAGCTAAACTTGATGTATGGAAATTGTTGAGCATGTTCACAGCTTTAGAACATTAGTTTGGAAACAAGGACATGGGTATACAAGTATGGCTGTGTGATCGAAAATTTCTCTTAACCACAGTTCTAGGTTCAGTCCTACTATGTAGCACATTAGGAATGTTTTCATCATAGAAATCTCTGGATGATTTCATGAATCGCTTAATCGTCCATAGATTTCTATGATGAAAACATATATACAGACAGAGAATCAAGTCCAGTATCCACTGAAGTAGACCTAGTTCTTACTGATGAGGCAACAGAAATTGCCAAAACTGAAGTCAGTATAAGAAATTCTCAAATGGTGTTTTTGGACGATTACAGTCCCGCCGCCTGTATATATGTACTTAATTATGTGCTTTGATTACAGTATTAAAGCATTTTAGCTCTGATTTCTAGCAATGTAGGTATTTATAACACCCTAGTTGCATTTAGAGACAATTATAGCTTTCCTTTTTGGTAAAACATTTCAAATTGCTGTCTTTTTTAATTTTATATATATATACAGGGTGTCCCAGAAGTCATGCACCATCCTGGTTTTTAAAAAAAATACACCTTTATTGATTTCAAAAACACTTTATGGAAATTATTCATTACAAATGCATAAATTGAGCACCCTCTACAATAAAATATGCATCAATTCTCTTTATGAAGCTGTCTTTTACACTCCTGAGGGTGGAAAGGATGATCTTTTGGCACTCAATTGTTATTGCATCCTTCAAATCATCAAGAGTGCGTGAACAATTCTGGCACACAACAAATTTGAGATGTCCCCAGGGGAAATAGTCAAGGGAAGTAAGCTCTGGGGATCAGGGTGGCCTCTCCATGGAACCTGTGCGTCCAATCCATCTGTTAGGAAAGGTCTGGTTTAAGTAGTTATGCACGCAATTAGCAAAGTGTGCTGGAGTTCCATCCTACTGAAAAAAGTCTTTATGTCAAATTATGGGAACATCCTCAAGGTAGTCAAACAAGAAGGTCTGCAAGAGGATCTTTTCCTTTTGGCCGGCACATAGAAAAAATAATTTTTTGCAACTAAACACTTTCAAATTTCGTATATTGGTAGAATGTATCATTTAAAACATCATTTACTCTTGGCATTTTAAAGAAAATGCTTCATTTTCGAAGTTATTTTGTGTTAAAGTTGTCGTATTTCAGTGATACTCATGAAATTTTGACATTAAAATTTATCATTACTAGACTAGTTTAAGAGTATATAATATTCTGCTTATGCATTATCATCATCGCCATTCATCACACGCTGTATTGTCAGACTGTCAGAAATTAGACACATTCAAACCAAAAAAAAAAAGAAGAAAAAATCTAATGAAAATATTGACTGCATCACTAGTATCAGTATCAGATTATTTGAGAAAATGTTCAAATTTAGGTAAAACTTGTACATTACAACAAGTTTGTACACACTAGTTTAATTATTTAATTAATGTAAGGCTTAAGTTAAGTGTCCGGCTATACGACCCCCCTCCCCCAACCATACAATGTCAAACGCATACATAAGCTTAGGACTGGGTGCGTTCACTGCCTTACATGAACAACACATACCGTGTATCATAGCATAGACTAATTTATTGTCATTTCCTGCTGGTTTCAAGTTGATCAATCGTATTTCTAACATCCTAGACGTATCTATCTATTTTAGATTTCTAACTTCAGATCTACAATAGATTACAACTAAGCCTAAGGCCACTAACATTATGTAGGTTTTGCCCATGAATTATTTTCAAATTAAGGCTTCATTGAGATTTATAATGAAATTTCTGTGTCAACTTACAGAGAACTTTAACAAATGTCTCCGTGCAGACTTTTATCTTCCTTGGATGATCCACTGTTAACATGAAATACTTTACATCCACACCTCTGTGTCTTCCCCATTGCTCACCACGATGTCGTTTTCGGCCGCCAGTTTCCACTAAGTTCAAAATAAACTCATCCCGAATCACCTTGTTTAGTTTTTCGTAAGATTTGGCATGATTAAAAGATAGATTAGCTGGAGAAAGAAGATCAGCATGACACAAATGTTCATTTTGTAGTATGGTATGTCTGCAGCCCAATTGAGGCACTGTACCTAAACCCGAATGTCGCATTCGCTTGAGTAACGTCAAAACTATTCATTTTCCTGGAAATTCATGCACGATTCCAAAGAAATTAAAACTTTCGAACACGAACGTGACTGTGCTGACGCGTTAGTTACTGTGACTGAGGCATGCACCTTAAAATTATACCTTGTATGTACGTACGTACGCGTTGTATAGTTTAAGCAGACTTGTTGTAGTAAGCGCGCGCTAGTCGCACCGCGTATACGTACCGTAGAATCGGCTTCTTAATTAGGGGCCCTGCTATGTTGGACATATCGAGCACCCTGATTGACCAGGTGGATATATTTATTATATTTCGTTTTGCGGCGAAAGAGTAGTGGTGTTTATTGTGTTTTGCGATAAAAGTTACTTTTTAACACGAAAAAGCTGGAGATATGATTCGTAGTGCAAAAAAATTAATTATGCAGTAACGTTCCCGCTTCCACGGACAATAGATTGATAACAACATCTACAAAATCATTATTTTGGCGCTTATTGCGTTTTGCAATCGATCTCTTTATAACTTTCTATAATACATCAATGAAAGATTCGTTGGGTATACTGTGTAAGGGGAGGTAACTCTAAAGTAACTGCAAAAATAACGTGGTTATTCAGTTCATAGGTCAATTAGATCTATACTTGACTAAGTATTGTGGTTGATATAATGGAGTAAATACTGCGTTTCTGTTAGTTGCAATAGATCTCCATACAGAAAAGATTAAAGACATTGTAGAGAACAAGTGTACCTTGGGAGTGCACTGTTTGAGTGAATGATGAGGGAACACTGTCAGAACTAGTCATCTTGTTGGGTTGAAGTCATCAGAGAAGTTTTGTACTTAATAACTGTATGTTACGATATGTAAGAGAATTTCAGAAATTATCAATAACCAGTTTGTTAAACTTATTGCAATAATTAAAAGGAGTATTAAACTGTCATTCTGTTGGACAAATTGAATGAATTACAGTTGTGGTTCAACTATTGTTGTCTGTTAGATATTTAGATGAAAAATGTGCACAACATCTCAGTTTTGTTAATCATAAGATGGACATACAACAGAAGAATGTTGTCTGCTAATTGGACCAGCTTTTAAAGGAAGTAAATCTGGAATGGGATAACTGTTGGTATATGCTTCAATTACTTAGTAGCAGATAAGGTTAAAATGTAAGATTTCCTACAAAGGTTAAATCCACAAGTGATATACTGATGATATTCATTCATTGCAAGATTCATTGAGATGTATTGATGAGTAAAACAAATTCTTCTGAGCTAAGTACAGTAATATAAGATACAGTTAAAATTATGAACATCATTAAAAGTCATGCACTGAATAACTGTTTATTTACACATCCACGCTTGACTAAGTAAACTTTTACTGCATAAGAAGTGTGATGGCTATCAATGGATGAACTTCAAGATAACTGGTTGATATGAGAAAAATAAAAAAGTAAAACTTTCATCAGAAAAGAACTAGATTCTTGCAGAATTTTTCAATAATTATAATTTTAGTATAAAGCCAGCAATTTTGAGGGAAGGGTTAAGTTGATTACATTGATCCCAGTATGTGACTGATGCTTTATTTTATAAACCCTGAAAAAATGAAAGGCAATTTCATCCTTTGATAAGCTCGAACCAGAAGAAATGTTATTAAGCAATTTGTCCATAATGCTAATAATTCTACCTGCTTGTCACTTTCAGAATTTATTTGATAATTTGAATTCATTTTGCAAATTTTCCCAGTTGGCAAAGATTTGAGAAGTTTAAGGCTTTTACTGTAAAAATACTCAGTTTTTCACTTCCAGAAAAAAAGAGAATCACATTTTACTGAAAAGCTTACCTAAAACAGTAGTTTTACAAAATAAATTTCATTGTATGTTTGACCATAGAATTTTACAGGAAAAGGATACACTAAAATTTATTCAGTAAAAAATTTTAGCATCCATGTCTCGGGGCATATTCACTGTGTGCCCCAATTAGATGTACTCTTTTACCATCCTGATTTTATTGCTACCCATATCTATTCAACCTTGTACTATGTCTTCAGACTGCAAATATTTTGTTTTCATGTGGTTCGTTTTAAGGCTCACTGCCAAGCTATGAGTGTCCAGTTCTGTCAGCATTGTCTGTAGCTGATCTGTGATTTAGGTGTTGAGGATAGTGTCATCTGTGAATTGGTAGTGTATTAGCAGTTTGCAGTTGATGTTCACATCACCTGCCCTGTCAGTGTCTCTGATGACCATTTCTAGACATGGGCCAGATACATTGCAAGGTTTGCAGACAACAGATGAACCTATGCAGTTGCCAAGTAGTATCCAAAAGTTTAGAGAAGACGACTCAGAAGGACTCCACAATGATAGGAAGATGATTAGTTAATTGATTTGGACGAAGATGGAGGTGAATTGTGACCATTGCTCATATCCAACAGTCTGGCCTGTATAGGTGATACAGGTAATGCATGCAAACACACGCAAGCACACACACACACACACACACACACACACACACACACACACACACACACACTTCAGTATTTCTGTCTCTTATAGGCTCTAGGCCAGTAGAGTTAAGAAACACACATAGTAAAGCCATGTCTGTTTTTTAACATTTGCAAAATGCCCTATAGTATTTCATTTTATTCCTGTAGATTCTCAGTTTGTTGAAGTCTCACTAGATTCAAATTGGTATTTCATTGTTTAAGTAGACATATTTAAAGGCATCCCAGCTGTGACCATTTCATTTTTCTTTCAGGCATAGTGCATCTAGGATCACAGGAGTGATTTAAGGAGATTTAGTTGCTATTTCTTGAAGGTTTAAATACATCCTAGAGTCTTCTTCTTTAGCTCAAGAGGCTGTCTCGGAGAACCAGTTGACTTTGCTGTAGCTGCACACAAAGAATGACTTTGTCTTGATTAAAAGGAAACAATTTTTCTGCTCTTGCCATCTTCCTCTCTCTGTTTTAGTATATTTTCCCCTCTTCTTCATTCTCCCTTACAGCCCATGCATATTCATTGACTTAAAGCATTCTATTTATTCTTAGGCAGCTAAAAGACCTAGACGTATCAAACGGCAAGTTCAGTTACGCAAAACCATTAACTGGGGCAGCTTCGATGATGGTTTCCCGAACATTTTCATTTCTGATGTTAAATACATGGCAGGCAAAGATGGTAAGTGTTTATGTCAAGTTATTATTTTGTTGACTCATTACCTAAATAGGCTCAGGTGGCACCTGTCTTTGTTTTGTCGATTCAGGTTTACTACATTTCACACTGTACAGAGCACAGATTATTTCTTAATACCTTCCAGTTATGTTGTTGAGAAGTAGGGAGGAAGAGAAGCTAGCATAAGAACTACCCAGTAGGTATAAAAGTAAAAAGTAAAGACCCCTTTCAGTCATGAATGACCATGGGATTGCCCCTAGAAAGTTCCCTTCTAAAGCACAAGTCCAGGCAAGGCTGTTTATGGAAAACTAGAGTCGCCCGTGCATACCAGTCTCCCCTCTTCATGCCATTGATGATATCCAAGGGAAAGGCAAAGGCCAATACAACTTGGCACCAGTGACATCACAACTCATTTCTACAGCTGGGTGAACTGGAGCAACCTGAAATAAAGTGTCTTGCTCAAGAACACAACACAGCCCAGTCTGGGAATCGAACTCGCTACCTCATCATTATGAGCTCAACACTCTAACCACTAAGCCATGCGCTTTCATGCCTAGTAGGTATACAAGCATAAATAATAAGCCTCATGAAACAGTGTTTCCAAATGGATTGAAGCACAAGGAATCCTTGTCAGATACGACATGTCTTTCATCTCCCTAATATTATTACATCACTTTCTTTTATCTTTTTTCAACTATTTGCCATTTGGTCAGATGAAAATCATATCAGATATTGTTGTTTAGCCTCAGGTCAAACTATAATTGAAGTTTGTGTAGCCATGACCATCCTATCTTTTACAGTGTGTGTAGAACTAAATTACTTAATGTGTTCTGTCCTTACAGAAGGTGGTTGGGTGTGATTTGGGGGAGATTTGGCTGCTACTTTTAGCAGATTGAGTGACCAAGTAGAAGGCTACCATGTTGACTCATGTATATCAGAATTCATATCTGTGGGAAACATGCTTGAAACATATTAACCTGGCTATGATTTATCTGTAACTGATTTTGTTCTTATCAAATAAAACCCATATTGGGAGCATTGCTCACATATCTGAGATTGTATTAGCAAATACAATTATAGTCTTTGTTGTCAGTCTTAAATCTTACATAAGTTACTAGATTATCCAAACCTACACTTGAATAATATTTTTTTTTCAGTTGAATTTTCAACTTGTGCTTGTCCAGTAATGCATAGAAAATAAACCAATGTAAATTGTTGATAGAGTAGTTTGAGAAAAACTGCCAAGTCAGTTTGGTTCATATTTCATTGATGGTATTATATTGTTTGCAGAGGTCACTTAACTCACAATTGTCATAATACATTTTAATGTCAGGTAATGTGTAATATAAGCAGGTTACAGTAGGAGTGGCACTGTAATCTATATATATATATATATATATATATATATATCTATATATATAAAAATGAGAATGTGTGTCTGTCTGTCTGTCTGTGTGAATCCCTAAAACTCGAGAACTACGCAACCAATTTCATTCAAATTTTACAGATGCCTTACTTAGGGTTCCAGTTGTGTTTTAGTCAAAAAAAATTTTTACTTCTTGCAGAGTTCGAGCCCACGGCAACATAATATCTCCTCCACTATTTAAGTATTACGTGTCAAAAGTGAAACAAAAACACTCATGTC
>NC_068983.1:32160437-32163291 GCF_001194135.2 Octopus bimaculoides | reverse complement strand
CAGGACATTGCAAACAAAACGTAGACGAGAAAACACACAAGCCACATAGAGAACATTCTACTTCATCAGCTACCCCCGTTTTAACACCGGCGTTTCGAAGAGCTGGGCAGGACGCATCGTTAAAACGGCTCTTCCCATGGACCACAAATTAAATTTGTATACACAAATTAAATCTTGCCATGGAGGAATGTAGTGGCGGACAAAAAACAAGACAGGAAAACAAACAGAAAAGGCTTTACGGCCAGACGAGAAAAATTATGTGTGTATGAACGCTGTGAGGCACGAACTTGAAAGGGACGAAGTAGTTCGCGTGTTTGCTCGGCGATAGCCAAGGAAGAAAAGGAAAAAAATAAAGATGTGTGTGTGTAGTATTTATGCATTTCTGCAGTTTTCAACCGATTTTCACCAAACTTTGCACACATATTACTTATGTGCCAAGAATGCTCATGCACTATAACATTTTGCCCAGAGCTCCCATGTAAAGCAAGAAACCAGGAAAGACGGTGTTTTACATGAGTTTTTCTTGAAAAACTTCTGCAGTTTTCAACTGATTCTCTCCCTTTTCTCCTCTCACTTTTTCTCTTTCTCTGTTTCTGTTGCTTACACTTATTCTCTCTCACCCTCTGTAATAGTTCCTCTCTTTTAGTCTATGTTTGTTTCTTCCATTCTCTCTCTCTCTTTCTCTAACTCACTCACACACTTACTAACTTCTGTCTACAAATTGGGATCTTTCTGAATTGATGGGCGCCACCTTTTATTTATGTTTTATTTAGTGTGTTTTCTACCGAAACACTTTCAAACTTCGTATACTTGTTTATTTTGTGTTATAGAACAGATAGAAATTTTTGTATTTGAAGTTATTTCATGTAAAAAATTGTTGTATTTTGGTAATTTCAACCAATCACTGACGTCTATTGAGGTGAACACAATTACTGCAATGGATTGTAAACAAAATGTTGTGTGGTGTAATGGGATCTTTTCCCTTGAATAAAATTAGTGCCGTTGTTTGTCAACAACAACTATCGGCGGTACTGTTATTTATAACATTGTTCGTGCGCTTGTACTGGTTTTAGCTTTAGGGTTTTAGGGTTAGGGTTCGGGTTTTAGAGTTAGGGTTAGGCTTAGATTTAGGGTTAGGGTTATGATTATTTTTGCCATAACCTAACTCATAACCCTAACCCTAAAACTCTAAACCCTTACTAGGGAATAACGATATAATTACCAGGAAATAATGATCTTGACACCGGCAAAAATTATTTTTACAAAAACAGCAGTAACTGTATTCAGCTGAATAGACGTCAGTGATTGGTTGAAATTACAGAAATACGACAACTTTAACATGAAATAACTTGCAATATAGAAAGTTTTGTTAAGAAGGCTAAGAGAAAAGGATGTTTTATATGACACATTCTACCAGTAAGGCGGCGAGCTGGCAGGAACGTTAGCACGCTGGGCGAAATGCTTAGCGGTATTTCGTCTGCCACTACGTTCTGAGTTCAAATTCCACCGAGGTCGACTTTGCCTTTCATCCTTTTGGGGTCGATTAAATAAGTACCAGTTACGCACTGGGGTCGGTATAATCGACTTAATCCGTTTGTCTGTGCTTGTTTGGGTACTCTGTGTGTAGCCCCTTGTGGGTAGTAAAGAAATAACATTCTACCAGTATCCCTAGTTTGAAAGTGTTTCATTCAGAAAACAAGTGGCACACGTCAATTCAGAAAGATCCACAAATTGTCTTCCATGTATTTCAATTAGTCGTGCCTAAAAATCTCTGTTGTTACAGTTTTTGTATGTTCTCCCTGAAAAATAATTTAGTTATTTTTAATTTTTGTTCACCCAGTGTGTTTAAATTCAGTTTTGCCACATCTGCCTAAAAATTGACCTCAGTGTATTTCAGTTTTGTTGTTTGTAAATATCTTTGTCTTTACGGTATTTCTACAATCTCCCTACAACATTATCTGTTTAAAATTTTTTGCACCCCATCCATTTAAATACACTATTTCCACTTCCCCCTCTATCAAAAACATTGTGCATGCAGTTGTGGCCTTTTAGGGTAACTCTTATACTAGCTCATAGTGCATGTGCAATCATTTTCTTTACTTGATATTCATTTTCGGAAGTCCGTATGGCTCTGGTCCATCCACTCCATCTCATAGATGTAATTTTGGGTGGTCTACCTCTTAAACGTCTACTGGGGCAGAAACTTCTAAGGTCATGTTTGTCTAGATATTCATTGTCATATATCAGTCTAAGTAGGAGGCCCAGTTCTTCTGTGTTGACATTGCAGAACTCCACTTTTCTCTCGCTGATTATCTCCATGCACTTTTCCAAGGCAAAATCTATGTCAATCGATGGGTATAGGGATACCACATCCGTGCTACCTCAAGGACCTACTCACAATACTGCTCTTAACCTTCTTGCGTCTTTTCAAAGTTCACGGATAGCTCTTCTCCTCCAGGATTCTTTCACCTGAACTGTAGGTCTTTCAATCAGATCACGTACACCAAAGTTCAGCACTCCATAATCACTAATCATCTCTCCCAGCACTCAGACTTTCCTGCTTGGATTACCTTTGACCATGCAGAAAGCCACAGACAAGTCCTCGTCCATCATAGACCATGCTTTTCAAAGGCACGAGGCTACTTTAACACTTGCTGGCCAGAAGCTGGAACTGATGCAGGGGTCTGTAGGACACTGTAGTGTTTGTCCTTGTCCAAGCACTCCAATGACTTATCTGCATTCACCGAGCAATTATCAGTTACTGGCTTCAAACAACACTTCATCTTTGTTTTATGTATATATATATGTATATATATATATATATATATATATATATATATATATATATATATAT
>NC_068983.1:32149612-32155907 GCF_001194135.2 Octopus bimaculoides | reverse complement strand
CAAAACATTTGAGCGAGGTCGTTGCCAGTGCCGCTGGACTGACTGCTATGCAGGCGGCATGTAAAAAACACCATTTGAGCGTGGCCATTGCCAGTACCGCCAAACTGGCCCTCGTGCCGGTGGCATGTAAAAGCACCCATCACACTCTCGGAGTGGTTGGCATTAGGGAGGGCATTCAGCTGTAGAAACTCTGCCAGATCAGATTGGAGCCTGTTGCAGGCATATGGTTTGCTAGTCCTCAGTCAAATCGTCCAGCCCATGCCAGCATGGAAAGCGGACGTTAAATGATGATGATGATGATGTATGTATATATATGTATATATATATGTGTGTGTGTGTGTGTGTATATATATATATATATATATATATGTATATAAAAACATACAATGAAGATTATCTATATCATTACATTTTTTTCAGTCAGGAATACCCATATCACTATGTATGTCAATGGTGCTCTATTGTGATAGGTAGAAACTCCAAGCAATGTAAAATATGGCCCAGACCATGTTTACCGGCATGAACGTCAGACTTCAAAAGGTAGTTAACCATTTAATGGTTTTAGTAAATTTATACAGAAAAAGTAAGCATAAATAAAAGTCAACTTCATATTTAAACCATTTTTTCTGTAAAAACCTTTTCTGACATTAAATGAGTCAACTTCCAGTACGAATGTTTACGTTTTGTACATCTTTTTGCAAGAAAAAAAAAAAAAAAAAAAAAATTCAAAGGAATTCTGAAAAGGAGCTACTCATGTAATTTACACACCCCTTAGAGTTTATTTTTATTTTTGCGAAAAATGTACGTAAGTTACATGGGTTTTTACAGTAATAACTTATCATGCAGTACTGCAGCTACTTTACACTGGTGAGTTGTTCTTATATTGTAGTATCTATTTGCAGCTAGATAGACTGAGCCATTTAAGCTAAACAGCTGTTAAGCTAAACACTTACTTTGTCATTTTGATCTGTGAAACTATCTTAATCCCTGAAAAACCAATGTACAGTCGAAATTCCAGGCAGCTATTTTATATATTAAGTTTATTTTTGTTTGTTTTCAGCAAAATTTCCTTTATCATTTTTGTAGTTCTTATACATAAATCATTTTCTTATTTCAGTCATTTTCCTTGGCAGTTTCCACTCTCCTGAGATCATATTTGAACAACTTTCCGTTCTTTATATGTTTCCAAGGTAAGCATCAATATAGTTTGCTAATTAACCAATAAAAATATTTTTTGTGACCTTTAATGGGTTGTTGAATTATCACCATGTGTTGTGGCTGGATTTGCCAGGAGAAATAGTAAGTAAAGCAAAATAATTCAACCAGGAACTGAACCTTTGTTGCAAACTTAAGTAAGCAGCTACAGTGTGGAAGAGTCAGTCTAGCCATTTAATAATGCACAGCACTGTTAAATTTATCTTTAAATTTAAATTAATTTTAAGGGAAGTTAGCATATTTGGCCACACAACTACAGCCTAGTCACTGATACAGCTCTACTGCAACTCTGTCAGTGACCAGGTTGCAGTTGGGCAACAAAAACCTTTCACACACATGCACACACACACACACACACACACACATGCACACACACACACACACACACACACACACACATCATCAGTTTTCCATGCCAGCATGAGTTAGACAGTTTGACTGGAGCTGGTAAACCCAAAAGCTGTATCAGGATCCAATCTGATTTTGGCTCGGTTTCTATGACTGGATGCCCTTCTTAATGCCAATGACTCCATAGAGTGTAGTGGGTATCTTTTATTATATGTCACCAGCACGGGTACCTCTTGCGTGTCACCAGCACAGGTTCCTTTTACATGTTACTGGCATGGGTGCCATTTATGTATCACCTGCACAAGTGCCTCACTGGCATGAAATAAATTTAACACGTGGTCTTAAATCAAGTCACTTGCTAGACAAGTACAACTCTGAAATTACAAACTTGGTTGATTGAGAACTTAACACCCACCAGTCAATGATTCAATGATGCCAGTTCAGAAAACAATTGAAAAATCAAGTTTCATGCCTGTTCTGCAATTGGAATAGCTGTTTAGTGTTAGATTTTTTTGTTGTTGTTCTTAAATTTGTTTTGTTTTTTTTATCTTTTACTTGTTTCAGTCATTAGACTGCGACCATGCTGGGGCATTACCTTAAATGTTTAGTCGAATGAATGAATTGACTCCAGTACTTCTTTTTTAAGGCTGGTACTTATTCTGTCAGTCTCTTTTGTCAAACCACTAAGTTACAGGGACACAAACACACCAACACTAGTTGTCAAGCAGTGGTGGAGGTACAAACACACACATACACAAACACACACATACACACACACACACACACACACACACACACACATACATACATGCGATGGGCTTCTTTCCGATTCCATCTACCAAATCCACTCACAAAGCTTTGGTTGGCCCAAGGATATAGTAGAAGAAACTTGCCCAAGTTGTCATGCAGCAGGACTGAACACAGAACCATGTGGTTGGGAAGCAAGCTTCTTTATTTCATAAATATATGCCACCTCCGCTACTAGCTTGGTTACCTAGATAATGGAAGCTATATACTACCTCCAGCTTACCCCCTTGACAGTTGACGCAGGTTACTTTCTGTACATTTTCAGCTTTTATTGTACCTGTGCATCTTCCACAGACAAAAGCTGTTTTCCCTGTTAACCTTCCTCTGATATTGCTGTACTTCTTATGTGTCCTAAGCTTACTCGGGTGCATCTTATGTAGTTTCTACCTATGCCTTTTCTACAGATCAAGCAGGGCCATCTACTTGAAGGGATTTGTGATTTGTCTTGCTGCAATAATTAACAGCATCTACAGACTTTGAGTTATTTTTTCTCATTTAACTGTCTTTATATTTTATAGATATCAAGATTTCTTTTCTGATTCCCCTACTAATTAAAACCCTCTCTTGATGATTAGATTCTCTGTATTTTCTTTTGTAGATATCGTGCAAGGTCATTCCATTTTCTGTTGCCATATTTTCCTACTGGAACAATGGAACGAGTTGAGAATGAGGGTGAAATACCTACAGCAAAAGTAAATACTTATTTTTTTTTAGTTATAATGAGCATCATTTTTTTGAAATGATAATAATTGAAGAGTGAATGATTAAATGCATTCCAGATATAACAATACCATCCTTTTTATATTACTTGGGCTACATTGTTCAATGCGTTGCCCATTTTCTAAGGTGATAGAATGTATTTTGAAACAGATTTGACTACTCTTTCTAGCAAAGTGTGCAATCGTAGAGAAGTTGGCTTAGTAAGAGATAATCTCTCTCTATATAAAATTCTTTGTCTCTCTGTCTGTCTGTTCCCTATGCATTCTCAAACAGCTCAACCAAATCAAACAAAATTCTACAAGGTAATACTATTACACCCCACGAGTATCAACATGTAATTTTTATTTTCATTTGGATTAAAACAATATAATATTTTCTTGAAAATAATCTTTCTATAGTCAACTATAGTACAGGACATTTTATACCATCACCACAACGTCAGATTTTGTATATGAGTGTGTATGTGTCTGTCAGTGTGTTTGCGCATTCATTATATACAACATAGTAAAGGACATTTTATACCACGACCACAATGACACATTTTGTATATGAGTATGTGTCTGTCAGTGTGTGTGTGTTTGCATGATCGTTATGTATGTGATAGTAAAGGACATTTTCTACCACCATGACAATGACACATTTTGTATATGAGTGTGTGTATGTTTGCACATTCATTACATAAATATATGTCTGTGTGTGTCTGTCTTAGTAAATGTCTGTGTTAGTGTATGTCTGTATCAGTGTATGTGTGATTGTCAATTACACTGATGTAAACTGGCTATATCAAAGAGCTATACTGGCTCCAGCTAATGAAATAGTTGATAAACTCAATCATGAACTTCTTCAAAAGTTAACGGATACATCAGAAATGATTTTTCTATCAATTCACACAACAGTTTATCAAGATTAGGCTGTTAAATACCCTGTTGAATTTCTGAAAACACTTAAACCTATTGGGATGCCACAGCATAACTTGACACTAAAGCTGGATGCCCCCATTATGTTGCTTAGGAATCTTGACCCACTTTGCCTGTGTAATGGAACTCACTTCATTGTTACTTCCATGAAGCCCTATATCCTACAGGCAACAATCATAACAGGTAATCACAAAGAAGAAAATGTCTTTATTCCAAAATTTCCTCTCATACCCACAGATGTTCCATTTGATTTTAAGAGGTTTCAGTTTCCAGTCAAACTAAGTTTTGGTATTTCAATTAACAAATCTCAGAGTCAATCCATCAAGGTAGTTGGACTTGATCTCTGTACTACATGTTTCTCCTGCAGTCAACTGTATGTTGCTTGCTTGTCGACTTGGAAACAGCAACAATTTATTCATTTGGACACCAACTAAAATTACACAATGAATATTGTTTACCCTGAGATCGACAGATTTTCAGTTCGAAATTCTATTATCATTACAATTTGGATATTTTTAAAATAAAATATATATGTTTTGAAATAATTATTATAAAAAAATATATATCTTCATATTTATTGTTTACTAATCTGAATAAGAACAGCACAAACCGGGCAATGCCAGGTAATTCAGCTAGTAGTTTAATAAGATGAAAGACAGAAATATATTTAGCTTGTTGTATTAAACCAATAATCTTGTATCTCTCACATTTTCTATATTTATAAATAAAAACAGAAGAGATGTGTGTTATACTTTAAATATTAATCCTTATCTGAGAATTTATAATTGTTTTTCTATTTACAACAGACTTTGGCCAGCCTAATGTCTCATATTCCATTTACTACAAAAGGACCAGCACAGATAACAATATTTGACATCCATGCCCTTCAGGAACGCTTTTACTTTTCTGACACAGTCATTCCAAGGTAAAACTGATGATTTAAAAAAAAAAAATTATTATTTAAAGAACAAATAATTATTAGTACCTACTTTCAGGTGTAGATCTGATATAGTAATAAGATGGTTTAAAGTGAAAACAACGTTGGAAAATAAAGGATATGAGCAACCTTTATTGTCTAAAATTATAGAACAATGTGAATACACACACACACACATATACATTTTGTTTTAACAGACAGTTTTTTTTTTATAACTGTATAGCCTACTTGTTGCCAACCATTGCCTGTTTCCAAAGAAGGTAATATTTCCCCATGACCAGACATCTTTCCATGAAATATTGGAAATGGACACCACTTGTATGATGATGATGATGATGATGATGATGGTGGTGGTGGTGTTGGTGGTGGTGGTGATGATGATGATGCTCATTTCCGACTATTAGGCACTGACTTGGAAATACAACCACTCACATGTATATGTACACACACACACACACACACATACACATATCATCATTGCTTTAATGTCCGCTTTCCATGCTCATGTAAGTTTTGTTGAAGCAGATTTTCTATAGCCAGATTCCCTTTCTGTTGCCAACTCTCATTTGTTTCCATATTAGGTAATATTCCCCATTACCAGATATGTTTTTATGGAAGAATGAGAATGAAGAACATAAAAACATCGCTTGCTTGATGACTTTCATTTACAACTATTACATGATTTCAATGCCAGAAAACAGTAACACATACATACATGCATGCATGCATGCATACATACATACATACATACATACGCATATGATATACATATGATATATAGGATGGGCTTCTTTCAGTTTCTATTTACCAAGTCTATTCACAAGACTTTGGGCAGTCTTGGATTATAGTAAAAGACACATGTCCAAGGTGTCATGCATTGAGACTGAACTTAAACCCATGTGATTGGGAGATGAATTTCTTACCTACACACCAATACCTGTGCCTATTTTATGCGTGTACACACACATGTATGTATGTATGAGTGTGTGTGTATATATATATATAGGTTCAAAAAAACAATAACAAAAAAACAACAAAGTGAGGACATGATACGGATAGTGTTATTGGACGCTCAGGAAAGGAAAGAGAGAGTGTATGACGTTTTGGGCGTAGCCCTTCATCGGAAAGATGGAAAGTTTGGAGAATGGAAGAACGGAGAAAGAGGAAAATGGTACCGATGCCAACGAGGTTACATTGTGAAAAAACCAGAAGAGGAGGTGGTGGGGGAAAAGTTCTTTCTAAGACAGGAGAGTGAAAAAGGGAGATGAATATCTGCGTGCGCGAGAGTCTGCGAGTGTGTGTGTGATAACAGAATGTGTGCGTGCGTATGTATGTGTGTGTGTGTGTGTGT
>NC_068983.1:32149085-32149582 GCF_001194135.2 Octopus bimaculoides | reverse complement strand
TGACATAGTGGAAGAAATTAGTAGCAGGAATGGTTGGTGGACGCTTATAGACAGTGTAGGTAGAAAGTCAACAGGCGGTTTTTTGAGTATGTGTGTGTTCGTGTTTGTGTGGGGTTGTAGGTGTTGGGTACGTGTGCATGTGTGTGTGTATTTTGTATGTGCGCGTGTGTGTATGTGTATGTTTTTGTGCGTGTGTTTGTGTGTATGTGCGTTGCTGTGTATGTGCGTGTGCATGTGTTGTTTATGCCCATGTGTGTGTGATTGTATGCGTGAGCGTGTAGTGTTGGTGAGAAGTGTGTGTGTATGTGGGTGTGTGGATGTGCGTGTGTGTGTGTTTATGTGTGTCTGTATGTGTGTTTGCGTGTGTGTGTGTATATTTTTTGTGCGTGTATGTGTATATTGTGTTTTCGTGCGTGCGTGTGTGTTATGTATGTGAGTGAGTATTGTGTATGTGAGAGGTGTGTGTGCATGTGTGTATATGTGTATGTGTGCATGTG
>NC_068983.1:32148034-32149075 GCF_001194135.2 Octopus bimaculoides | reverse complement strand
GCGTGTGTGTTATGTATGTGAGTGAGTATTGTGTATGTGAGAGGTGTGTGTGCATGTGTGTATATGTGTATGTGTGCATGTGTGTATATGTGTATGTGTGCATGTGTGTATGTGTGTTGTGTGTGTGTGTGTGTGGTTTTGTGTATGTGAGAGGTGTGTATGTGTGTGTATATATGTGCATTCGTCTATATGTGTGTGTGAGGGCACGCATGTATGTTTGTCATGTATGTGGGCGGTATATATGTAAGGTGTGTGGGAGGTGTGTGTGTAGGTGTATGTGAGGTATGTGTGAATGGGGGTATGTATGGGTTGTCAGGTGTGTGGGAGGTATTTGTGAATGGGGGTATATGTGGGCTATGTGTGCTTGGGTGTGTGTGTGTGTGTATGTTTGTGTGATTGTTAGCGTGTGTGTGTATGTGCAAGTGTGCGTGTGTATGTGCGTTTGTATAAGTGTGTGGGCGAGTCTGAGCGTGTGAGTGCATGCATATGTGTTGTGTGTGTGTGGTGTGTTGGGGGTAGGTGTGCTTACATGTGTGTGTATGGGTGCGTGTATTTTTTGTGTGGGTATGTGTGCATGTAGGTAGGGGTGAGATAAAAAGTGGAAAAATGTAGTGAGTGTAATAACAAGAGAATAATGGATATAATGTAAAGGGGACGAGGGGGGGTTAAAAAAAATAAAAATAAATAAATAAAGAAAAGTGTTGCATAGACGTAAAGGGGAGAGTCATAAGGAGGAGGGGGCTGCGTTGAGTCCGAAGGGGAAAGAAGAATTAAGGTTAAAAATGTAGCGTTGCTCCAAGTGGAGTCGCGAGGGAGTGGACCCATGGTGCAGGGCGAGGCCAAAAACGGAGATGTTAGAGGGAGAGTGGTTGGCCAAGTGGAAGTGACGGGCGACGGGGGAGTCCGAACCTAGCCGAACGTCCCTTAGGTGTTCGGTGAAACGGTCGGCCAGCCGGCGGCCCGTCTGCCCCACGTAGAGTTGGTTGCATAGGGTGCATTTGATGCAGTAAATAAGGTTGGAGGAGGTGAAGGTGAAACTGT
>NC_068983.1:32143007-32147406 GCF_001194135.2 Octopus bimaculoides | reverse complement strand
GGTTTGAAGAAGGCGGAGGTAGTTAGAGAGTTGGAGGCGGGGTTGACGGAAAGAGAGATGTCGAGGAAGTTAACAGAGGTGTCAGAGATGGTAGAAGTAAAGTCAAGAGCAGGGTGGAAGTTAGAGAGGAAGGAGATGAAAAGGCAGAGCTGTTCGCGGGAGAGGGAGGTGGCTCCTATACAGTCATCTATGTAGCGACCATATATATATATATATATATATATATATATATTTATTTATTTATTGATTTATTTATGCGTTTCAGCCAAGTGGCTGCGGTCATGCTGGAGCAACACCATGAAAAGGGAATGCTTATAGCACCTAGGTTTCCCAAGCGGTCACCCATATAAGTACTTCCTCTTCTGTACATATATGGATCATTCTCCATTGGTTTCAATGCTGTGAATTTAATTGTTTGATCAGCTGAACTACCTTCTCATTGAATTAGTGTGCATCCAAAAGCTTTGGAAGAAGGCACTTTTTGCATATTGGTTTCACATTTTGGCACAAGGCTGGCAATTTCAGGGGAGAGCACAAGTCAATTACATTGACCCTAGTGATCAACTGGTACTTACTTTATTGACCCCTAAAGGATAGAAATAAAGTTGACCTCAGAACATAAAGTCAGATGAAATGATGCTAAGCATTTCGACTAGCATGCTAACTACTCTCAGCTTGTTGCCATAGGGTACTTTTTCATATTACTTCATTCCTGTACTGTGGAATTGAATCTGGGATCATGTGGTCTGCTGTATTGAGAGCAGTGTGTAAAGTTGGAATTTTCAGTTACATTAGAACATTCACAAAATATACATACATTCATTCTAAATTTAAAACTCAACTATTTTGTTTTGTTTCTTTCTTCACAGACTGGAGTCTGCCATTCCTTTGATGAAACTTGAATTGGAGAATATGTTTGGGTGTAATAACTACACAGTAGCTTTCCCAGATGATGGTGCCTGCAAACGCTTTCAACGCTATTTTCCCAATGCAGACACCATAATCTGCAACAAGATACGAAATGGTTCAAAAAGAATTGTTCAAATTAAAGATGGTAGGTCCTTTAATGTACACAGATAAGAAGAAAGAACAAGGAAATGGCTGTGTATGGAAAGGATACTAGAGTGAACTTCCTTAAACATACAAAATGTTCTGGGTGGGCTTATGAAAAATGTAGTGGTTTGAGAGGTTAACTAATTTGGCAGCTACATTTAAGTGAAAGTGTGTATGGAGGGAGCTAAAGAAGGAGGAATTGTTGGAATCTTGAAAGTAGAATGTAGATTCAAGATGTAAATATATGAGGTGGTATCAAAGAGTTCCAGGATTAGTTATGTTTAATGAAAAAAATAACATATCTACCTAAGTTTTAACATCATCTCCTTCAAAATAGTCACCTTGCCACTCCCAGCATCCTTGCCACTTTTGGAATCTGACCTGGCAGTTGTTTTCCATGAAGGAGGCAAGGACCTTCTGCAATTCACTCTGGATTTTGGCAACAATGTTAAAACAATGACTTTTGAGATGGAAGTCCACAGGTGCTAAATTTAGTGAATAAGGTGGGTGCAGAAGCAATACCATGTGTTTTTGGTCAAAAACTCACAAGTGAGGAGAGCTCAGTGACAAGATGCATTGTCATTGTGAAGAATCCAATTCTTCATGCTCCACAGATCTGGTTGCTTTCATTGAATGTCCTCCCTCAGACATTTCAAAACATTGCAGTAGAACTTTTGATTGATGGTCTGGCCTTGGGGGATGAATTCTCAATGCACAATACCACTTTTCTGGGGGGTGACACTTGTGGTACATCTTCCAGATTGCTCATCATCTTTCAGGGATATCCTTCCTCTTCTGAAGTACCTGTGCCACACAAAACATTGTGTACAACCCATTGCCTCATCGTCATAAGCTTGCCAAAGCAGTCTTCATGTCTCTGTAGCAGAATTCTCAAGTTTAACACAAAATTTCACATTGGCTCTTTGTTCTTGTCTATGACAAAATTGCAGACTACAGCATGATCACAAAAACACAAATTTCACAACTTGTTAAGTAAACACAACGATATCACTTGGCATACTGCCTCATGAAGGTCACTGCACATGCAACCATGTGCTGCCATCTGTTGGTGCACTACAGAACTAGTCCAGTAACTTTTTGATACCACTTTGTATTTTGTCACCTAGGAAGCATTAAATGGAAAAGGTTGCTCAGACTGAGTGATGATGACTACTATCAGATGTACATTGAAGAAGTTTCAGGAATTTAATAGTGTGCTAACGAGAGGAGTGATGCTAAAACTGAGAGAAAAATGTATACTGAATGCGTGAGACGTGTTCTGACTTAAGGAAATGAAACACACGTAATAAATGTGGAGTAGCAATAGAAAGCTGGAAAGAATGAAAATGAAAATGTTTCAGTGGTTGGGTGGAGTATCTTGGAGAAAAAGAGGATGATTAATAATAAATTGCAGAGCATGGTGAGATCAGAAGTGGCAGTGAATGTTGTGAAGAGAAATGGGATGGGATGGCCGAGTCATCAGCTGAGAAAGGATTGAAATGACTGGGTGGCAAAAATCAACAAAATGAATGTGGAACAGAATAGCAGTGGGGAGATACTGTGAAATACATGCTTAAAGGTGATGGAGGAGGAAATGAAAGCAAGGGAGTTGCTGAATGGAATATAGAAAATAGGGCAAAATGGAGAAAATTGTCATGGTATTCACAAGGCTAACCTTTGTCAAGGAATGGAAAATGGCCTTAAAAGACTTGTATGGGTATGACAATACATAAAAATGTTTTCTCTTAGTTCTTTTCCTATGAACTACAACCCTTTTTTCTCTATTTTAAAACCATTGGCACTGTCCTTTATTCTTGTATTTGTTCTGTTGTACACATATACAAGTGTTTTTGTTATTTTCTTTCTTTGTACACACACTGCTATTCAAAAATCCCAGTTCCCTAATCTCAACTGCCTCGATCTCCACCATCTCTTCTCATGTCGCTGGGTTTCTTTTACCACTAATTATAGTGTTTTGCTGCCACTGTTACTAATTGTTAACACAGTTACAAGGTTTGGAATAATGAAAGAGCCATTCTTAAACTTCACAAATAATTTAACATAATTAAGAGCAAGTACGTAAGCTTCATATGAAGCTATACATGAATGTGAAAAGTTACATACAATTTAGTCTTGTTGCATTCTGCATGGAAATATGGAATAGAAAGATGTATGAAAGAATTTCATACTACAATTGGGTTCACTTGTAGTGTAAGAGAAATCTGTACACATGTTGTGTAACATGAAAGGCTTGACGCGTAATGTTGCTCCAAAAAGTCATTTTCTTTTGTCTAGGCGACGTGTAGTCAAGATTAGCTGCTCTCTAACACAGATGTGCTCAGGTTGAAATTCAGTGAAATAGAGAGGGCAAAGAACTGCAACCATCCAATATATAGCCTCAAAGACTGTTGGTTCCCCTTGGTGAACAAAGACCTTCCAGAACATTCTATGACTCAGTGGTATTACTAAAAGGGACATAAATCTGCTATTCTTGGAAGTTTCTAGAACGTTCACCAAGAGAGGTCACTGTAATTTTATCCCTGACTTCTGGTGAACCGTAAATAATACAATGACAGAAGCTGTTTCAATTTACGTCACACCTACAGCACTCCCTTGGCAGAACCAGAACAGTCAATAACAAAGAATGAACTGTAGGTGAGAAACAGAAAAGTAAGCTAAGGCATAGGTAGCAACAAGGCATATAAAAGAATGTGTGCAAACATGGAACAATGCAAGACAGGAAAAAGGTTAAAGCATGTAAACTATGCATGTGAAAAATACAAAAGCATGTAACCAAGAAGGCAAAACAAACCTAAGAAAAGTCTATTTAAAGTGTACAATTTGTTAAGTAAAAGGAAGTAAGCAGTTCATGTTTATGTGAGAAAGTTTGATCACTATGTCACACACAGTGGGAGAACTGTGCATTGGCTGCAAAAAACTGTCCAAAACCATTTACATTGAACTCTACTTTAGAGACTGGAACTTTTCCTTGCTTGCGCATTGTATTGCATTTCTGTTGTCTGTTTTTTTTCACTTTTCTTTGCATGTCACTTTCTTTTGCAGGACCTTACCTATGTATACTCTCTACTCTTTTACTTGTTTCAGTCATTTGACTGCGGCCATGCTGGAGCACCGCCTTTAGTCGAGCAAATCGACCCCAGGACTTATTCTTTGTAAGCCTAGTACTTATTCTATCGGTCACTTTTGCCGAACCGCTAAGTTACGGGGACGTAAACACACCACCATCGGTTGTCAAGGGATGTTGGGGGGACAAACACAGACACACAAACATATACACACACATACATATATATATATATATATATATATATATATATATATATAT
>NC_068983.1:32140684-32142115 GCF_001194135.2 Octopus bimaculoides | reverse complement strand
AGCACCCACTACACTCTCTGAGTGGTTGGCGTTAGGAAGGGCATCCAGCTGTAGAAACTCTGCCAATTTAGATTGGAGCCTGGTGTTGCCATCCGGTTTCACCAGTCCTCAGTCAAATTGTCCAACCCATGCTAGCATGGAAAGCGGACGTTAAACGATGATGATGATGATGATGATGATATATACGACATGCTTCTTTCAGTTTCTGTCTACCAAATCCACTCACATGGCTTTGGTCGGCCCAAGGCTATAGTAGAAGACACTTGCCCAAGGTGCCACACAGTGGGAATAAACCCGGAACCATGTGGTTCGTAAGCAAGCTACTTACCACACAGCCACTCCTGTGCCTATATGTACATATTTTTGAATATTGTGTATATTATGTTAACTTGTTTCAACATTCATACACACATGCACCACATTCTATGATTTTATTTGCTTTCTCATTGCTCCAGCAGGAAAGCAATTTCAGCCTCTGCAAGCAACCTAGAGTTCTTGCAGACTAACAACACTTTTTCCACTGCTCATGTCTCAGCAGCCAACATTACATCTCAAACACTTTGATTTTTGCATCCTGTAATTTCCAGTTTCATGGACGGTTGTTATCACGTTTGCATGTCAGACATTCTGTGTCTCAGAATTTTGCTGTTATTTTTACCTTTTCATGTATATTTTGTGCATATTCTGCATAAATTTGCTATTCTTGGAAGTTTCTAGAATGCTCGCCAAAAGAGGTCACTGTGGTTGGATCCCTGACTTCAAGCGAACTGTAAAAAATACAATGACTGAATCTGTTTCAATTTGCATCACACCTACACCTTCCTCTCTTGATTGTGTAAATATATGTACATACATAAGTGTGAATCATTATACATCAAACAATATACATTCTTTTAACTTTAACTTTTTATTCTAACTACCACCTTTTTTCTTCACTGAGATAAATTTGCTTAATATTCTGGCACTCACTTTTTCTTTTTACCCTCTTCAACTTCATTTTCAGTGTTCCACTTTTTTTCTCAACTCTTCAAAGAAGGATCCTGACAGAAACATTATTACTTCTGGAAACAATTTCCGTTTAAAAAAAACACTGTATCATTGTTCTCTATATATTATTGTAACAGTACATTCCTACATACCTATTTTTGTGTTTTGTGTAATGCTAAGGAAAGTAACTCAAATAGAAAATGAAATAAACAGCTGTTAGATATGGCAGTGGAGTTGTTGGTAGTTATGTTGGCATTGATAAGGGTGAAAGGGAAAGATACAGAGAGAAGGAGAGTGAGGCAAAGAAAAGAAGGCTGGAAATAGAGGGATCAATGAAGAGATAGAGGAAGTAAGATAAGATCCTAAAAAGTGAGAAACTGAGTAGGAGTAAAAGTAAACGTGGCAAGAGAAAGAGCAGAAAGTCGAAAGATTTAAACATGAAGT
>NC_068983.1:32135732-32140667 GCF_001194135.2 Octopus bimaculoides | reverse complement strand
GGGGGGGGGGGGGAAGAAGAATATGAGCAGCAAAGTTTGTGACATCACTGTGTCTTGTAGTTATTACCTTTTTTCATCCCTCTGTTCTCTTTGCATTTGTTTGAGGTGTTTTTTGAAATATGTCTTAGTATATAAAACAACAAAGTGTATATTAAAACTCATTGAAAGTGTTATTTCATTATAAGAAATAAAAAAATGCAGAGATTTTCTCTGTATGTGTATGTGTGTGTGTGTACACATGTGAAGACTGAGAATGGATGTGTAACTAAAGATGCAGTCATGTTAAGGATATTTGTAAATATCAGTAAATATCATGAGATAATTGTTGCAAATATAATAACATAATTAGTTTAAATTAAGTGTGATATGTATATGTATGTGTGTGTGTATATATACACACACACACACACACACACACACACACACACACACACACACACACACACACATATATATATATATATATATATATATATATATATGCATGTGTGTGTATCCTTTTATTTATTTAGTTTTTTACTGACTATTGGATTGCAGCCATGGTGAGATACTACCTTCAAGGGTTTAGTTGAATATATCAACCAGCCTCAGTAATTATTAAGTTTGGTACTTATTTTATCAATGTATATATGTCAAACCACTATGTTAAGGAATATCAACAACATCATTGTTTTAAGTACAGGAATGAAACACTCTCACACACATGCACATGCACACACAATGCATACACACACACACAATGAGCTTCTAGACTGTTTCTGTCTTCCAAATTTCAATCCACTCAAGGTCATAGTAGATGATAGTTGCCCAAGGTACAGCACAGTGGGGCTGAACCCCAAGACTACATGGTTGTGAAGCAAGATAGTCATTTCAGGACCTCTATTACTGATACAGTTTTTTTTTAGAAACTACAACTTAATGGGATAGCTACTATTCTTTGTTCACTGGAACTGTGGATTTGAGTCTACCCATATGAACTTTTCTCTGATATGAAAATAAGGATGGAATACAAGGTATTAAGATTTGTTAAAGCTTTACCAACATAATTGTACAGTAGAAATATTCACAAAAATTGTTATCATGTTATAAGAGACAGAGAACTCTGCTTTATGGCAGGACAGCTTGTTTCACAATGCTACTTGCTGAATTAAGACAGTAAGGAAGAAAGCCACTGTGGTAACAGAGTTTCACCTTGGTCAGTTGATAACACTGTATCAGTAGGATTGTAGTTCTCTTTTACAAAATTGGCCTTGCGTCTTGAAAGAAATCTTACTTGACAGTGAAAGAGTTTTTCTAGTCAAGATGGCAGTGTTTGGTGTGAAGGAGAATGATGGAGGCTACTGTGATGTTAGGGAAATTTATTCACAATGTTATTCAAACTTGACTCAATATTTCAACATAAATAAATCTTTGTAGTTTATTAACCATTTGATTACCATATTTCTGCTGAAATTCACTGCCTTTATTTCAATTAATTTTGAAATTACAAAGAATTTAGTAAAATTACTTTGTCATTATTAAGCTAGTGTTTGGAACATAAGTTAATATGAAATTTTGATAGATTATTTTAATTAAGATAGCTTTAAAACATGAAATATATATCATAGTTTGAAAATGGCTGTGTGTAAGTTGACATCAAAGGGGTTAAGCTATAATGCTTTAAGGATTCAGTAAAATAATTCTATTCAGACAGATTTCCAATTCATTAAAAAAATCTCTTTAGTGTAATATCCCTCATTCAGTAACATACAACAATATATGTTATACAGATGATTGGTATGATTTTGGTATGTAATGAAATGTTATATTGTTTACAAATTCACTAATTCTTTGGAGGGAGGTAGACCTGGAGTAGAACTCTTAAATCGCACCCCACCTAAAGGAATCATAATAACGGTGAATACTTTATTAAAGCCAAATGTTTTTTTTTCTATTTCAATAACATTGTGTTGGCCTTCATTAACAATCTTTCATCTAAACTATGAGTCACATGCTCTGCTATGGTGCACAACATAGGTAAGGTTCAACAGAAGTCACATGTGGCCTGTAGTGTAACTCAAAACTCCACTGCTAGATTATTTATTTCATGTTCATGGGTTCAAAACCGTGTTCCTACAGCCATAATGCATTATCCATGGTAAGGGGCACAGCTCAGTTATCTCAGTAAGACTGGCTGAGGAAGCAGAGTTTGTTCCAGTTTCATAGCTCAGTGGCATGGTTAGCAGTTAGGAAGGGCTTCCAAAGGTACAAAGCAATTGATTGAACAATATGCAAATGATTAAACAGTAAAATAGTAATATATTCACACACATGTTCACATATGCACATATAAAATGAGATGATGCACACTTTTGTTCTCAAATTGCCATTTATACATGTAATCTTGTTTAGGTTGTATATATATACATATGTGTATGTGTGTGTGTGCATGTATTTCTGTTTGACATGTCTATCTATCTGTCTGTCTGTCTTTACATATATATATATATATATATATATATATATATGTGTGTGTGTGTGTGTGTTTGTATATACAGCTATGGTGTATAAATGTGTGTGTATATACATACATACATATACACATATATGTATATATTTTTACACACACATGTCCACACCCATGCATACACATGTTAACAAATGCACACAGCTACATATATAAAAAAATTTTCTGTCACATTATTGCTTCATATTTTATATTCCCTTACAGGGAACCCAGAGGGAAAATCTGTCATCATAATTGACGATTTGGTTCTAACTGGAGGAACTTTGAAAGAATGTGGCAAGGTAAGTTGTATTATTTTAACCTAATGTCTGTAAATATATCTGTCTCAGGGGCTAAATTGTTTTGACAAAGTTTGGATAGGTATTACGTCAAAAGTTTTGAGCAAATTTGTATGGCCTGAATGGTGTAGTTAATAGTTTTTGAATATGGATCTATCGCTAACTATGAACCTTTTAATGGGCCAACAAGAGAGCCTCTATATGATCTCTCAGTCTGCAAACATCATTGTACTATCTTAAAAAAGATATTTGAATGATGTATACTGTCTGAAAAAACGAGAAAAATGGAAGGATAAAGGCTGGAACATAGGTTTGGTCATAGATTTACTCACACAGAACTGACCTGGGGTTAAATAATGACAGCCTTGTACAGAGGGCATCATGGTTGTGTGATGAGCTGGGTTTGATACCATTGCACAAGCACCATAATCTAAGGTTGATCAATATCTTATGAATGGAATTTTGGAGATGGAAGTTATGTTGATGTCCAGCTCTCTCTCTCTCTCTCTCCCCACCCCCTCTGAACTACCTCTAATGCCACCCTTCACTTACTCTCGCCTTTATTTCAGCACCTACTTCTACCTTTGTCCAGGAGTTTATACCTACTCCCTTTCTACATATCACAAAATGCCATTTTCCTTCTTACTAAAATTTTTGTCTTTTCTAGGTTCACCTTAAGACCTCTCAATTCTATATTTAGTTTCTATGCCTAGAATTTCCTCTCTGATTTCACTATAGATTCAGCTATGAGGATTTGACTGTCAGCATATAGGAGTTCCCATGGACAGTCAGTCTTAAGTTTCCCAGTAATGGCCTGTATGACTACGATAAATAGGAATGGACTGAGGACAATGCATTAATGGACTCCTACCTTCACACAACGAGAGGGTGTTGAAAAGTTCCTGGCTTTAAGGGTATCGCGATAAGGCCTGGTTGGAGGCCCAACCTTCCAAGTTCTTTTACAGGGCTCAGAAAAACTGAAGGACCACTGCAATGAAAGTAAAAATTGTTGCTCTTATTCTATAAAGTATAAAAGATTACTGGTTTTGTTTTATTCAATTTCTTTTGTTATATATTTTCAGATTTTGCTTGAACATGGTGCTGTTTCTATCAGTGCTTATGTAACTCATGCTGTTTTTCCTAAAAATTCTTGGAAGAATTTTGTTGACAGTGATATCTTTGATAACTTCTGGATCACAGACTCAATACCACATGCCCTTCAACTTGCTCAACATAAACCTTTCAAGCTACTTTCCCTTTGTGATGCCATTGCTGACTGCCTTCTGGGATATGATCTGTTACCGTGATCTCCTCTCACTTATCAGTAGCTGTTTTGTGTATAAATTTATTTGCTCATCTTTAATTTATCAGACATTCTTAACCTCACACAAAATATGGAAATGAAGAAAATGTACCTAATCATCTTATAACTTTGTCATTATGAGCAAAAACATTATACTATATATTGATGCCATTATTTTGTTAGAAGTAGAAGCTATTTATTTATTTATTTATTTTTTTTTTTTTTGTAATTATTGACTTAAAGAAAGGTGAGATTGATATAACAATTGATCACTGGTAGAATGAGATAAAATGAATCAAGAAAACAATTCTATTTAACCCATAATAAAGTGAAAAAATACAATATGAACCTCCCCGCCAGAAGTAAAAAAACAAATGATTATATGAGGTAGAATAAGAGTAATCGCCCACCCATCACATAGAATCGTGTCTGCCAACCAGTTTTTATTAGCAGCTGAAGCAAATCTACTTCATGTTATGTTGAGAAAGACTTGAATATCATCAAATGTTACTCCACTTCCCTATAACTTAGTGACTTTGTGTCCAAATAAGATATCAGTATTTCATAACAGACATTATTTAAAATTTATATAGATATATAAGTACAGTTGGATGTACTTGATGCCCTACAATTAAACCATTCAGTTTCAATCCTAATGTTAATTATGTTAAACTTCCATCATTGCTAGTAAACACAGTTACATTTGTCTTTGGCTTTAGAGCCTGTCAAGACGTCCACGGGGCTAAAGCCTTTGTGGATGCAAAATCATTGGTCACTTTATGACATAAACTTAACTACATATATATATATATCAATATCTATAAAACAGAAGATGTTTGTGTGTGTGT
>NC_068983.1:32129603-32135632 GCF_001194135.2 Octopus bimaculoides | reverse complement strand
AAATAAAGGACTTAATCATTTAATAATCCTAGCTTAATCCCGAGCAGTGCTGGGTTATACTGCTAGTATATGTACAGAGACACTGTTAGTAAGGTGAGGGTTGGCAATGAGTACAGTGAAGAATTTCGGGTAGAGGTAGGGGTCCACCAAGGTTCAGTCCTCAGCCCCCTCCTATTTATCATAGTCCTCCAGGCAATAACACAGGAATTCAAGACAGGGTGCCCCTGGGAGCTCCTCCTTGCTGATGACTTGCGCTAATTGCTGAGTCACTATCAGAACTAGAGGAGAAGTTTCAGGTGTGGAAGCAAGGACTAGAATCGAAGGGCCTTAGAGTCAACCTAGCTAAAACCAGAGTCCTAATAAGTAGGAAGGTAGACAAAACACAAACCCTTTTAGGTAGATGGCCCTGCTCGATCTGTAGAAAAGGCATAGGTAGATACTCTATAAGATGTACCCAGTGTAAGCTATAGACACATAAGGGGTGCAGCAATATCAAAGGAAGGTTAACTAGGAAGTTAGTTTTTGTATGTGGCAGATGTTCAGGAGCAATAAACACTGAAAATGTGCAGAAAGCAACTTCTGCCACATTCCAAAGAGAAAAACTAGACGTAGTTGATAGCTTCCACTATCTAGGTGACCAAGTTAGTAGTGGGGGGAGGGTGTGCTCTGGCAACGATCACGCTCGGACAGTGCTCTTGGATGGTTTGATAGGAGCTAGCTACTCGGTAAGCTGTCCAGGCTCCAATTGTCTGTTATGACATTGTTTCTACTGCTGGGTGCCCTTCCTAATGTCAACCACTTTACAGAGTATGCTGGGTGCTTATTATGTGCTACCAGCTTGGGTGCATTTATGCATCCCCAGCACAAGTGCATTTTATGTTGCATTGGCATCTGAAAAGGACAAGCTTATATATATGGATGACTGCACCTTTACTTAGCTTCACATGTCTTCTCAAGTACAGCAAATTGACACAACTCTCAGCCCTTTGTCATTTCCTCAGTGTGGCCCAGCATCCAAAGATCCTTTCACACCACTTCCTCCCATGCCTTCCTCCTAGGTCTACTCCTTCCACAGGTTCCCTCCATAATTAGAGCTCAGCACTTCTTTATGCTGCTGTCCTCATCCGTATTCATCACATGACCAAACCAGTACAGTCTTCTCTCTTGCACACAACATCTGATGCCTCTCATACTCAGTTTTCTTCTTAAACCATTTACACTCTGCTCTATGTGCACTCTGACATTATCTATCCAGCAGAGCATACTAGCTTCATTTCTTTCAAGCCTTCGCAAGTCCTCTGTAGTCATAGCCCATATTTCACTGCCATGTAGCATAGCCGTACGTACACAGGCATCATGCAATCTGCCTTTCACTCTGAGGGAGAGGCCCTTAGTTACCAACAATGGTAGACGCTCTCTGAACTTTGCTCAGTCTCTTCTTATTCTAGCAACTACTCTTGTTTAAGAATAATATACATACATACCTACATACCTACCTACCTACCTACCTACCTACCTACCTACCTACCTACCAACCAACCAACCAACCAACCAGGTGAAGGTTTGAGGTTGGCTGCTGGAAGAGTGTCTGACCATAGAAAAATCTGACTCAGTAAATTCCGTTGGGCCCATGCAAGCCTACATATGTATGTGTGTGTGTGAATAATATGTGAGTATGTTTGTATGTATTTATACATGCTGTAGGTATATATTGAACACTTGTATCTAAAATTATAAACTTGGCATACAAATACACCAACTTATCCATTTATCTGAAACTCAAATTTTCATGAGTTACATGTTTCACAACTATAGTTATATATATGTGTGTGTGTGTGTGTGTAAATATATGGTTTCGTATATAAATGCATTTATCAGAAATGTCTACTTTTAATTATCTGTATTTCACATTGAATTTATTTCTGCCTCTTCACTAAACCTCCATTTTTCTATAATTTCCCACTTGTATGTAGTTCAGCATTGAAGTTCAACTACTTTGACTTAGTTTTGTACCTTCTTTTTTCTACACCTTTGTACATGCACTAGTATACTCTATTGTCCTTGTAGATAGATCCCATACTAACCTCTTTATTCAATTACATTACTCCAAATATTCTAGATGACATTGAAAAACTTTGGGGAAAAATTCATTCCATCAGTAAGCAAACCTTTGGTCACCAACTTGCTACAACTTCAGTGTCTTCTTTCTTTCTCGTAATTTACTTTACTGTTTCTCATTATTTATTTACTGTACAAAGAAGGTTATTATTCCTCAACCTCACACACACACACACACACAAAGGCGTATCCAGCATAGTTAAAAAAAAGTTGCCTTTTATTTGTTTCTAGCCCCTTTACATTTATATTATTGGACCATTTCTGTTTTTGTTATCTTTACACAAATATATTTCAGCTAGATAACCCTATACCAAATCACTCCAGAATGTGTGACAAAAAATACATTGACAAGAATCTTTGTAAAAATTGGAGGTTTTATGCTTTGTATTGTATTCAATCACAATAAATATAGCTTGAATAAATAACAGCTTATATGAACATAATTTATTATATTTTCCTTTTTCTTTATTTGTGTTTGCTGCTTCAATAACACATCTTATTGGGTTGTGACAGTGGAATATTTAATGATTTCTCAACTGACAAAACAGGTTTCAGCATTAATTCCCAAGTAGGATAAATATGATAATAGTGTCAAGTCCATAACTCATGAAAACAAAATTACCAAGCAAAAACAACTAAACTAGATGAGATTTGAAGGTTGCATAGAAAATTGCTGAAAAACGGGATGTATCAGGAGAATTTTTATATTTTTAGTTGTATATTAAACATAGAAGTAAGAAAGTAGGACAGTATTTGTCTCGTAAGTGAGTTTCATTGAGTGACAGAAACTGAACCTGCAGTACTAGTTCAATTCTTTGTTGAATCATGTTACTTACTCTTCATAACAGGGCTTTCTGGATATCATCAATCTCTACCAGATTGAATTTTGTTTGATGAACTACATGAAAACAAACATCAGTAGGGTCTCAGCCTCTCATTATAGATAAGGAGATAATTTAATTTTCATCATTTATAAGACATGTTGTAGAGATAATATGTTTAAGTAGGGATAGTTTTAGACTGTTAATTTGTGAATCTTGATTTCAGTTCCCCTGTAGGCACTCTGATTAGAATAGCTACCAAGTCATCTAAAAATTTTAAGGAAGGCATGTAAAAAGCATCATTTGAGAATGACTGATGCCAGTGTTGCCTGACTGGCACCCATGCTGGTGGCACATAAAATGCACCATTTGAGTGTAGTCAATGCCAGTGCCGCCTGACTGACACCCATGCTCGTGGCACATAAAATGCACCATTTAACATGGCTGATGCCAGTGCTGCCAGATTGGTACCCATGCCAGTGGCACATAAAAGCACCATTTGAGTGTAGCCAGTGCCAGTGGCACATAGAAACACCCACTACACTCTCAGAGTAGTTGGTGTTAGGAAGGGCATCCAGCTGTAGAAACCTTGCCAAATCAGATTGGAGCCTGGTGTGGCCTCCTGGCTTGCCAGTTCTCAGTCAAACCATCCAACCTATGCTAGCATGGAAAGCAGACATTAAATGGTGATGATAAAGTGAGCTAACTCCCTATCCAAAGGGAGATTTATCTTATTGGATTAATGCTATAAAATCAAAGCTAAACAACAACTCACAAAAAAAAAACCCTTGAGGTTTAGAAAGCATTTACATTGTAACAGATCAGTAGTTCTCAACTCTTTGTAGCTTGGTACCCCTTTCATGAAATGACATATTACAATCAGCTCAATCTGATTTGGCAGAGTTTCTACAGCTGGATGCCCTTCCTAATGCCAACCACTCCAAGAGTGTAGTGGGTGCATTTACATGCCACCCGGCACGAAGGCCAGTCAGGGTGTACTGGCAACGGCCACGCTCGAAATGGTGTATTTTACGTGCCACCTGCACAGGAGCCAGTCCAGCGGTACTGGCAACGATATTGCTCGAATGTCTTTTCACCTGCCACTGGCACAAGTGCCAGGAAGGCGATGTTAGTAATGATCATGCTCAAATGGTGCTATTTATGTGCCACCAGCATGGAAGCTAGACAGCTGGTGCTCTGGCAACGATCACGCTCGGACGGTGCTCTTAGTGATCCACTAGTACAGGTGCCATCACGATTTCACTTTCGCTTGCTCCAACAAGTCTTCACAAGCCAAGTTTAGTGTTCAATGAAAGAGAAGTTGGCAAGGGTGCCAGTCTACAAATTTAGTTCGATTTCGATTTCACTTGCCTCAACAGGTCTTTGCAAGCGGAGTTTAGTGTCCAATGAAAGAATGTTACGTGTAAGTGGGCTGGCTACATCCCTGGCAGGGGCCTTGGATTTTGGTCTCATGGGAATTCTTGCGAGACAGCTTGCTGAGTGCCACATACCAAATCTATGGCTGGTGCAAACTCCCTTCCAGACCTAAGGTAACATGGTGGTAGAACAATACTGTAGACAGGGTCATTAAAGCAAAGAAACAGGCTTGGAAGGCCTGGAAGAGTGGGAGTAGCAGGAAAAGGTATCAGATAGCCAAAAAGAAAGCTAGGAGACAGGTATATATAGCCAAGGGAGTAGCAGAAAAGAAGAAGTTTGCCAATGTTCAGCGATGTGAGAACCAAAGAACTGAAGTATTTTGGATTGCAAGACGGTGTGTGAGAGAAAACCATGATGTCATAGGAGAGAAATGTATCCACATGGATGATGGTGCTCTTGAGTTTAAGGATTCTGCAAAGAAAGAAGCTTGGAGAAGCTATTATGAAAGACTGCTGAATGTGGAGAATAAATGGGAAGAGGAGAGTCTGCCAAAGGTTGACCCAATTGAGGGACCTGCTACCTGAATAGGCAGTACCCTGGTAGATAAAGCAATTAAGACAAGGAAAGCATCTGGCCCATCAGGAATCACCGCTGAGATACTTAAAATATCAGGCGGTGTGGGTTATGGTCTTGTCACCCACATCGTAAATCAGGTAGTTCACGAAGGAGTCATATCAAATGACTGGTGTAGCAGCACCATAGTCAACTGCTACATAGGGGAAAGGTGATGCTTTAGATAGAAATAACTACAGGGGTATCAAATTATTGGATCAGGGGATGAAAGTTACAGAGATGGTCATAGCCCAACTAATTAGGGAGAGAGTTAGCTTAGACGCAATGCAGTTTGGTTTTGTGCCAGGCAGAAGCACCACTCATACTGTATTTCTGGTAAGGCAACTGCAGGAGAAATACCTAGCCAAAGATAAACCTCTGTACTTGGCTTCTGTTGACTTGGAGAAAGCCTTTGACAAGGTCCCTTATCTGGTGGTCAATATGGAAACTGGAGATAGATGAATGGTTGGTAAGAGCTGTACAGGGATGCTGTCAGTAAGGTGAGGGTTGGCAACAAGTATAGTGAAGAAGTCCAAGTAGAAGTAGGGGTTCACCAAGGATCAGTCCTCAGCTCCTTATTCATTACAGTCTTCCAGGCAATAACAGAATTCAAGACAGGATGCCCCTGGGAGCTCCTCTATGCTGGTGACCTTCCTCTAATAGCCAAGTCACTGCCAGAACTGGAGACGAAGTTTAGGGTGTGGAAGCAAGGTCTAGAATCAAAGGGCCTCAGGGTTAACCTAGCAAAAACCCAAGTCTTAGTAAGTAGGAAGGCTGTCAAATCACAAACCCCTTCAGGTAGATGGCCCTGCTTGATCTGTAGAAAAGGCATGGGTAGAAACTCCATATGATGTAAAATGTATACTACAGAGCATGCACAGCTTGCTGTAAACAGTAGCAGCACAGTAAAATAGTTGTACATTAGCCTGAGTTGATCACATCTAAGAGGGGGAAAAAAACTCAATTAGGGTGATTTAACTTAGCTTTATTACCTAAAAAGGAGATTATGATACTTCTATGGGTTCTGGTCATTTCATTGCCTTCAGAAAATAAAATAATAGAAGGAACCTTATATTTTAAATTTAAATTAAGTTTGTAAGT
>NC_068983.1:32128013-32129041 GCF_001194135.2 Octopus bimaculoides | reverse complement strand
GGGTGCATTTATGCATCCCCAGCACAAGTGCATTTTATGTTGCATTGGCATCTGAAAAGGACAAGCTTATATATATGGATGACTGCACCTTTACTTAGCTTCACATGTCTTCTCAAGTACAGCAAATTGACACAACTCTCAGCCCTTTGTCATTTCCTCAGTGTGGCCCAGCATCCAAAGATCCTTTCACACCACTTCCTCCCATGCCTTCCTCCTAGGTCTACTCCTTCCACAGGTTCCCTCCATAATTAGAGCTCAGCACTTCTTTATGCTGCTGTCCTCATCCGTATTCATCACATGACCAAACCAGTGCAGTCTTCTCTCTTGCACACAACATCTGATGCCTCTCATACTCAGTTCTCTTCTTAAACCATTTACACTCTGCTCTATGTGCACTCTGACATTATCTAATCAGCAGAGCATACTAGCTTCATTTCTTTCAAGCCTTCGCAAGTCCTCTGTAGTCATAGCCCATATTTCACTGCCATGTAGCATAGCCGTACGTACACAGGCATCATGCAATCTGCCTTTCACTCTGAGGGAGAGGCCCTTAGTTACCAACAATGGTAGATGCTCTCTGAACTTTGCTCAGTCTCTTCTTATTCTAGCAACTACTCTTGTTTAAGAATAATATACATACATACCTACCTACCTACCTACCTACCAACCAGCCAACCAACCAACCAGAAAAACTCAATTAGGGTGATTTAACTTAGCTTTATTACCTAAAAAGGAGATTATGATACTTCTATGGGTTCTGGTCATTTCATTGCCTTCAGAAAATAAAATAATAGAAGGAACCTTATATTTTAAATTTAAATTAAGTTTGTAAGTTAACTTAGTATAAAGTTGTGAATGTTAAGATAACATGTACATTACTTATGAATTATTTGAAATAGTAGAGTGAGAGAGATTAAAATTTCATAACCTGTGCTAATGTGTAACCAACCATGGCTTAATTCTAGCTGGCATTGTTCACCTAGCTGTAAATAAAAGTCATGGGAAGTTTAACTTCTGTTCAATGTCTC
>NC_068983.1:32125108-32128003 GCF_001194135.2 Octopus bimaculoides | reverse complement strand
AGAGAGAGAGAGAGAGAGAGAGAGAGAGAGAGATAGAGATTAAAATTTCATAACCTGTGCTAATGTGTAACCAACCATGGCTTAATTTTAGCTGGCATTGTTCACCTAGCTGTAAATAAAAGTCATGGGAAGTTTAACTTCTGTTCAATGTCTCTTATAACCCCACCCCCAACACACACATACACAAGCCATTAAGAATGATTTTCATCATTGATTAAGTCCTAGATACACTATGTCTGAAAGAATTATAGGATGTTCACAGCTGGAATATATTTGATCAGAGGTCTGTTCAACCAGCATTGACCTAGAATTAAGGAACAACAAAAAACAGCCACCCGGCTGGATAATTTACAAATGTTTTGGAGTGACTTTAAAATAGTTGAATACCATTTGAGAAAGATTTGGTGGCTATTTGTACCTGGTTGAACAACTGCAAGGATAGAGGCAAGGATTTAGTGTAGGGTTGTGGTAGGATAATAGAAAGAGGGATGGTGAAAGAGATTCAAGGCACATACATCAGATTGGCTTAGGTGGTAGTGGTACACAGCTGGCAGTTTGAAGAAGAAGCTATTATAGTATAAGTAGCAGAAACAGAGAGAGGAGACATCATATCAGTGAGCTAAAAGGTGTAACATGTTGCTGAATGAATCCTTACTATCAGCTACTATTTTTTTTAATATAATCATGTGTGTATGTAGAAGCAGCATAATCCCAGTTAGCAGCACTCTAATATGGATTGCTCTTGTGGTTTGTAAGGTACTGACCAGAGCTGAAGAGAAAGTATAGCCTTCAGAAAGCAATAACGGTAATATTATGGATGTTTGGTTGATGAAAAAGATAGTCAGTTTGAGAAATCTTGTATATACAGCAAATAGGAAGGTTCAAACTGTAATATTTATTAATAATGTTGTTTCACAAGATTTATTTCCTTGATAAATGTTACAACTATATTTCAGCATTGCTGAGCAAGATTAGGAAGTCATGTCTTCATTAAGGAATGTTTTCAAGAACAAGAGAAGTTTGTAGACTGCATATGTTAAGGGGTGAGCATTGCTATGATTTGAAAATTGTGGTATCGAAATACAAGAGCAAATAGACCATGTTTCTCATGGAGAAATGCCATATGATAGATAACAAAGGAATATGTGTGAAGAAATGGAATTGGAATGTTGTTGTTTAGCCCAAGTCAGTTATGGTTAAGCAGACCTACTGTGATATATGTTGTTTTTTACCTAGACATAGTGTATTTCATTTTACCTTATCCAATAGGTCCTCCTGTTCTTGTTTTAAAACAAAAAGGTATTAGTTGAGTTTGATTTGACTGCTATTTATAGCAGGCTGAGAGAGCATGTAAGAGGGTCCCTCAAGAACTTATCATCAGAATGTTCCTTACAGAGCAGGAAGTGACAGTGTGTTTTATGGCAGACTTATTCAAACTGCTTCAATATATGAAAATGAACAGAAGGAGAATGATAATGACGAAAAGATAGATTAGGATTGATAAAAATTTATCGTTTTTATTTACTCATTTTGTCAATGCAACCCATTACTAGTTCCCAGACCTTTCTGATTCTCATTTAATTTTCTATAATGATGAGAATGATAACGAGTTGGAGGAAAGTAATGTATGCTAATGGAATGTTTGTCAGTTATATAACAACTACCTTGTTAGCTATGTTATTTGTATTCCCCTGTTTGTTTATTTTCCCATGTTAGCATGGGTTGGATGAATGCATATAACTGAAGCACTTGGCATTCATTTAACCCTTTAGTGTTTAAACTAGCCATATCCAGCTCAGATATTCTATTTGTTACTATGTGAAAACCAGCCAGGTCTATCCTCCTACACTTATCTGACAATGTCATTCTAAAAATAAAGAATTACATCATCAAAATCTCAAAGCTATGAGATAATGCATAATTAAACTGAAAACGATGTGAATAAATAAATTTGGCAGAGTGAAGTTGTACTGCCATGTGGTGTATCATTGTTTTGCAGTGCTTCTTCTCCATTTGTCAGTTTTTGAAATGTCTGAAACAAGAAATTCCGTTTTCTGCTGGGGAAAATAGCAGCTGAAACAGTTATGCTTCAAACAGCTCACAAGGATACTACCATGAGAAAAAACACAAATTAACGAGTGATTTTCATGCTTTAGGAATGGCCACTTTTTGCTTGAAAACCAACCTTGTTCAGAACAATTGTCAGCCTCTCGAATGAATGAAAACATCTTGAAAATTCATGAACTGTTCTTGGAGGACCATTGCTGAACAATTGTTGAACTTGTTGATATGACTGGTGTGCCCTGGAGCTCCTGCCAACAAATTTTGAGAGAAGAATTGTGAATGGAAAAGTTTGCAACAAAATTTGTGCTTCACTTGCTCATGGAAGATCGAAAGGCAGTCATGATTGAATGCATGTTGTGAACTGAAAGAACATTTGGAAGCTGATCCAGACCTTTTTTCGAAGGTCATCACTGCTGATGAAAGCTGGGGCTATGGCTACGACCCGGAAACAAAGCAGCAATCAAGTCAATGGAAGTATTCAATGTCACCATGCCCCAAAACAGCAAGTCATGTGAAGTCAAATGTCAAGATGATGCTGATTTGTTTCATCAATGCGAAAGGAATTGTCCACACAGAATTTGTTCCTCCTGGTCAAACTGTTAACCAGACATTTTACTTGGAAGTTCTGAAGCATTTGCGAGATGCGGTGAGACGAAAACACCCTGACCTGTGGCAAAGTGGAGTGAGGTGGTTTCATCACAACAATGCTCCTGCGCACACCACCTCGAGTGTGAAACAGTTTTTGACCAAAAATGGCATAACCCCACTTACCCACCCTCCCTATTTGTTCCCCCTGAATGAAAAAAATCCTTAAACGAAAACGTTTTGCAG
>NC_068983.1:32123218-32124945 GCF_001194135.2 Octopus bimaculoides | reverse complement strand
AAATGGAGAATACTTTGAAGGCAATAAATGTGTAAACATGAAAAACTAAGTGAATAAAATAATATTGCAAAATTCTGGTTTCTTTTGGCTACTCCCTCGTATACACAAAAATGTTCCCACATTAAAATATATCACCCCTACCACCAAAATCATCACCAGCACCAGCCTACCACCACCACTACTATTACCACCGATTTATGTCTATTTTTCCACACCTGCATGGCTTGAATAGGCCTGCTCCAGCACAGAACCTTGTCACTTGATATAGTCATTTTGTCATCTGATATACACAACTCTTCATTGTTTTGTATTTCAGAGTTTTTTTTGAAGTGGGCAAATCTGTATTTGCACTTCTGATTGTCAACCACTTTACCACCACCATTGCCACTGCCACTGCCACTGCCACTGCCACCACCGCCAGCAGCAGCAGCAGCAGTAGAGAGAAAGAGAGAAGGAAAGATAAAAAGAAAGTGAGAGAAAGAAAGAGGAAGGAAGAGAGAGAGAGAGAGAGAGAGAGAGAGAGAGAGAGAGTAAATACAGAACATTTCATGTCTGAGATGGATGAGAGAGACTTTGCTTCAGTTGTTAGTTATATCAACTCATGTCCCTACAGCACTAATGCTCTGAGGAAAAGAGCTACAACTTCTATTTCTCTCTCATACTTTATATGTCATATGCCACTGGAAGTGTCAAGGAAAGCTCTGTTGTTTTCAAGATTGTCCTTTATTTTAATGACTTTATCAAGGATGGAAGGACATGAACCTTACGACCTTTTTGAAATCTCTGAGACTGATCAGATGAAGAGAAGTTGTCCTCAGTCTGGAGACTTAGCCCAAGTACTTGCAACTTTTGAGCACCACCACAAGCACTTAGGGACTTAGGTGGTGGCAGTGTTCAACTGGGTGATGAGTTAAGTTGTTTTTTTTTGTTTTTTTTTATTAATTAGATCTGGAAGCAAGGGCAGTGTTCATGGCCTTTGCAGACCCTTTTTGTAAAGGGTGAGGGTGATGCTTTTAATGTCCCACTTAAAAAATTGCATTTTCATGATGCAAGAGAAATATGTGCTGAGAGAGGATTCCATGGACACTGAATGGTGATGATGATGATGATGATGATGATACTAAAATACTTCCACCCACTCACCTGCTTTACATGGTTGCTCAACAAGCTAGCTGAAATAAGTTAGTTAGAAATTAATTGCTCTGGTCAGTCACATATCAAAGTTATTGACCTTTTGATAAGTAGCAAGAGTTATTGACCATAGTCAATTACAGTTATTGGTGAAATCACTAACTATAAGTGCATAATAGTAATATTGTCTGTTGCTGTCTATTTTTATTTAATACTAGCAGAAATACCCGGCGTTGCCCGGGTTAAAGAGAATAATGAAATCTAAAAACGCCATCTAGACTACGCATCATCTTTATATATAGAGATGTATATACACACACGCACCCAAACACACGTATATATATGTATATCAATATAAATATATGAAAGTCAATGAAGTTTCGTAAAAGAAGGTGATCATGTACATACTTTCTTGCTGTTGTGATTATAACACCTCGTTGTAAACAATGTTCCTTGTTTTCCCTTGTGGAGCATATACAAATAGGTTTTTTTTGCTGCCCACTCTTGAGCAGCCAACATACAGTTGTCCATGTGAGAAGCAGGGCTCTTCCAAGAGAAGACCAGCTACAGACAGTGTTTGACCCTGAGATTTGTTT
>NC_068983.1:32118172-32122021 GCF_001194135.2 Octopus bimaculoides | reverse complement strand
GTCTCTCTCTTTCTCTCTTTCTCTCTCTGTGAAAGTTTCTGTCATTACAGTATCGAAATGTGATTGTTTCAGTTAGTGGAATAGTTTCAATTTTAAAGTGAAAGTATTTGACATGAGTGTTTTTGTTTCACTTTTGACACGTAATACTTAAATAGTGGAAGAGATATTATGTTGCCGTGTGCTCGAACTCTGCAAGAAGTTAAAAAATTTTTGGACTAAAACACAACTGGAACCCTAAGTAAGGCATCAGTAAAATTTGAATGAAATTGGTTGCGTAGTTCTCGAGTTTTAGGGATTCACACAGACAGACAGACAGACAGACAGACACACATTCTCATTTTTATAGATATAGATTAGCTCATCCTTGATTGAGAAGATATATGGTCAAAAATGTTCCAACCATGACCATCCCCATTGTGTTATATTAGGTCATAATGTATTTTGAATTGTATTATACAATATATCTTTTGTTTTAGAATAGTAGGACATGGTTTAGCGACTACTTCTGGCAAGTCAACCAACCATGTAGAGGTTCCCACTTGGGCTTTTAATATTATTGATTCCAAATTACATGGAAGGATACAAAAATACAAATGGCTGATCTGATCAATTGCTGCTACATTGGTGAGAGTTATAAAAGGTGAAGAATTAATATACAAATTATACATTTATGACTAAATACATTAAGATTTATGATTAAACAGCAGATTGTTGTAGAGATCAATTATTATATATTTATGTGAAATCATTACTAGTATTTACATGTTTTGGCTCTAGTGTACTCTTATGAATTATGAGTGGTAGTGGTAGTGATAGTGGTGGTGGTGATAACTGCTTCAAATTTTAGTACAAAGCTACAAATTTCAGGGAAGAGAGTTAGTCAATTAAATTTGGGAAGTCTGCAACAGAGACATTGAGCATTCTTCGGCAAGCTCACGGTGATGAGGCAATGTGTTATGCACGATGTTTCAAGTTACACAGGTGCTTCAAAAATGGAAGAATGCCCTTGGAAGATAATGAGCGATCTGGAAGACCTGCCACAAATATCACCCCCGGAAATGTGGAGAAAATTCATTAGCTTGTACATGAGGATTATCAAAGGACAATTAACAACATTGCTGATTGTCATATGGGTCCTTGACTTGCTTACAGAAAACAGCTTCCAAAAAGTGGATTCCAAAAGTGGTAAGAAAGCTGAGATCGGTGTATTGCTGCGCAAGGGGACTATTTCAAAGGAGATGATGTTAAAACTTAGGTAAATAAACTATTTTTTATTAAATTAGTCTGGGAACATTTTGATACCACCTCATACTTTATTTTATTGACTCCAAGGGACTATTTCAAAGGAGATGATGTTAAAACTTAGGTAAATAAATTATTTTTTATTAAACTAGTCTGGGAACATTTTGATACTACCTCATACTTTATTTTATTGACTCCAAAAGGAAGAAAGACTAAGTTTTCCTTAGCAGGATTTAAACTCAGAATATAAAGAGCATGAACAAATACTATAAGGCATATATTCCAATGCAAAGAAAACAGTTCTTTAGACAATATCTAAAACTGTGTTAGCCAATATAATGTTTCCTTTTCATTTTTAGAAGTACGATTGGAAAAAGATTTGGTTGCATGTTAAGTAAACACATAAAGTTAATAGCTGTTGTTGTTTGTTCCTTCTCAAGCCATGCCTGGCTCGTAAGAGCCGGTTTCCTGGTTTCATTGGCATATAGGTTCCCCACATGGATTGGACACCAGTCTGTTGCAGAAAGCTCATATTACTGAGTCCAAATTCTTAGTATGAACTCCACATAAATTGCAAATGGGACAACAGAACATAGCTTCACTTGAACTTGTTTTAATTTGACAGTCAGATTCCTCTGGTCCGTACCAGTTCCAAGATTGAAACTTGTATGATTAGGTCTGAACTTCAAGTAAAATATAAACAAAACTATATAACAGTAATAAAAAATAAGAAACAATTTAACAATACTAAAATATAAGAAGCAATATAAATTAAAACAAAAAGTAGAACAAATTTAATTGGTAGAGAAAGGAAACACTTACCATATTTGTTTATAGCTGCTGAACAAAAAGAAGGGAGTAACTGTTACCAAATATTCATCTTGTTCTAGAATCTTTTCTGAAGCAATTGTGATAAATAATCATCCCGCCTAATTACAGTAGTATTAGAATGTTTGTTGATGAGTGGTGTCATCTTTATTTTACACAATATCAGACATTAAATTGTCAACAAGATAACCTCACTTAGTAGGTTAAGCATATAAACACATACACACACAACAATTGCAATTTCTTTAATTGGCCACAATGTCCCACATCATTGAGAGGAAAATAAGAACAGCAGACTATGAAGAAGGAAGTGAAAATTATCATCAATAGCAACTATAAATTGTCAGCAAGAAAAGGTTTTCAATATGAAGGGAAAATAACAACTAAAACCACTCTAGAAACCCCACAAATACAGGATTGTTAACAACCTTCTTCCCATTTTGTCACCCTCCCTACAGGTATATGTTGAAAGAAGGGCTATGTAAGGAAATTATTAGTGAATAATACAGAGACAAAATATAAACACACAAATGTGAGGTTTACATAAAGTAAAAATGAAGCTAGCAAAAAAAAAAAAAAATGTAAGAATATAAACTTACTACAAGGAAAGTTCTCCAAGCATATTTAGGGATACTCTATACAAAAACTTGGATTACTCTGTCACATCCAAGGCATCTGCTTCTTAGTTTCTTTCTTCCAACTAAGAAAAACACACTCAGCTCATTCAGCCTCAGTCTTGTCACACCAGCCTATCATTAAATACACTACAAAGCAGCACTACTTTTTACTCTCATCTTCCGCTTCAAGTGATACTTGAAGAAATCAATCAGATCTTAGCCAAAAAGGAAAATGCCTGTCTTCAAACCTTTCAGATGAATTTACCACACAAATTCTTTGCAATAGTTGCCTTCCTTGTTAAAGAAAGATTGCTTGTCAATGTTCACTATAGCTTAACTGATAACTAGATTTCTCCTACATGTGACAGTGGCTGGTCAGTACAAGTCCACAAGTCAGTAATGTATGAACATTGAATAGGACAGGTTTGGTTGATGGCACTTCCATGAAGCACTGCCATGCCAAGGACTTTTGGCAGTTGTCTATAGTCTCTGTCTCAAAAGTTTCATTGAGAGATTGTTCAAACTGTTCTTGTCATTCTCAAATGCCTGAGAAAGTTTGCAAAAATTACAGAATTTTAACAAGTCTCTCTCAAACTGGGATGTTTTTGTCAATTTTTTTCTTTTTTTGTCAGTTGATAAGTTTTTCTCTTTTACCTAATTTCCCTACTTAAGTGGATCATCTGTACAAATTCTTCTGGTGGAGTAATAGTGACTGCAGGAGTAGGGTAAGCATATTGTCAGCTGAAAAATAGATAGGTAAAAAGAAATTAAGGTAGTCAGGGTGTGTGATGAGATAAGATGAGTTATAGATTACTCAACAGTGGCATTTATCTCTACAAACACACTAAAGGTAAGATTGATAGAACTGAAGAACCACCTCTATGAGAACTTTTTGAAGACAACCTTAACATTCATTATTATGGCTAGAGACTCCAATGAACACATTGACCAACATGATGATGACTTTCATGACATACAGGGTGGCAATGGCTATGGATATGGTTTAAGAAATGGAGATGTAAGGCTCCTGGAGTTGTGTCATACAAAGGACTGGTGATATACAGTTCTCAAGAAGACCCACCCATTTCAGCAAAACTGATTCCAAAAGCACAATGTATGTGTGTGTGTGTGTATATATATATATATATATATATATATATAT
>NC_068983.1:32098178-32117988 GCF_001194135.2 Octopus bimaculoides | reverse complement strand
ATACATATATATAAGTGAGTTTGGAGGGATATATTATCTGGGTGGATACCGTATTAGCTCTCAGTTAAGTTCCAGTTAACAGCTAACCACTTCAATAATATTTAATATCTGTGACAACAATATGAAGAATAAACACAAAATTGTGTATCCCAATTTGGATTCTGCAATGAGAACTGTGCCTCTCAATAGAAGTCTGCCTGTTCCAGTTCTACCAGATGATGACATTGAAACATCAGATGATGATGATGACTGTCATGATAGTGCTACTGAGGAAGATTACGTGGCTGATGACGATAGCTTTGAACTTCAGAAATTTTCCGAAGCTGAACTGAATAACTTTGTCAGAGACCTGTCCCTCTCAAAAGATAAAGCAGAACTGTTGGTATCAAGACTGAAGGAGAAGTATCTGCTAGAGCATGGTATTCGTATAACTTATATTTTTGGCAGAGAAATATGGTTCTACAAACGTGTTTTTCTGTTGAAAGCCTGCTTTGCTTTGCAGTAACATCGATGGACTTTTTGAATGTTTATCATAAAATCATGATCCTGCAGAGTGGTGTTTGTTTATTGATTCTTCAAAATCTTTTCCATAATGGTAATTTGAAGCCCTCCATTTCTATCGCACACTCTGTTCATCTTCATGAATCATATAAGAATATGGAACTTTTACTATGAAAGATACTCATGGAAAATATGTGGAGATTTAAAAGTCATTGGAATGTTAATGGGAATGCAGGCAGGTTTCACAAAATACTGTTGTTTCTTATGTCTATGGGATAGTTGGGCAACTGACAGACATGATTTGGAATCAAACTGGCAGACAAGAACATCATACCAGCCAGGACTGTCCAGCATCAAGAATACACCTCTTGTAGATCCATGTAATGTCCTATTGCCTCCTTTGCACATAAAGCTTGGACTGATGAAACAATTTGTAAAGACACTAGGGAAGAGAAATGCCAGAGGGTTTGGGTATATTGTAGGAAAGTTTCCCAAAATCACACAGGTGAAGGTAAAAGAGGGTATCTTTGTCGGACCCCAAATTAGAGAAGTACTCAAAGATGTCAACTTCAAGACAATACTGGATGAACTGGAACTGCCTGCCTGGGTGCTTTCAATTGGATATGTAAGAATTTCTTGGGCAACAACAAGGAAATGGACTACAAGGAGAACATCAAGAATTTTCTGAAATGTTGTTGCATTTCACTAAAAGTTCACTTCTTGGACTGCCATCTGGATTTCTTCACAGATAACCTTGGAGCAGTGGTGAAAGATTTCACCAGGACATTAGTGTTATGGAGAAATGGTACCAAGGCTTCTGGATTGACAGTATGCTGGCTGACAACTGCTGGACACTTTACCATGATCAGGAACACCACAGGAAATCCAAACCACAATGTTTTTAACTCTGTTGTTCTAGCTTTGTTTTGTCTGACCCATTTTTTGTGTATTCACTCTGTAGAATGATACTGGTGATTTTTAAATCAATAAACTCATTTGCTTTCTAAAAATAATATGTCCTTTATTTATTATGTTAATGATTTCATATACACAAATATGTAAATATTTGCATGTATCTACTGAAAAACAAAGAAGTGCTGCATACAAATGGAGGGAAATTTTGAAATAATCATAAAAAATTAGTCTAAAAAAGTTGGTTTGCATTCATAATGAGTATAATACATTTAATTATGTTGACCAGTGTAATTTTTCATCTTACAATTACTTTGGTTTCATTTTGAAAACTAAATATTTATTTTATGGTTAATTATTGCTTATATTTTGAATTACATATATGTGGCGGCACCAAAATCTTTTAAGTGCTTAGGGCCTCCATGGGGCTTAATCCAGCCCTGTGTATGTGTATGTACACACACACACACACACACATTTATACACACACATACACACATGCATATATATATATATATATGTATCTGTGTGTGTGAATTTGTGTCTGTCTTGACATACCAAGATGCAAACAAGTGTCATTGCCATACAATCAGAGTCACATGACTGGCCATGGGGAAATATCACCTTTTTTAGAAACAGGTCATAATTGGCAAAAAGAAAGGCATCTGGCCTTAGCAAAATCTGCATCAGCAAATTCCATCTGACCCAAGCAAATATGGAGAAATAGACATCAAAACAGTGGTAATGATGATGACGACGATGACAACGACAACAAGCCTACCCATACAAGAGTACGAAAGTACCATGTTCTGATCACTTCTTTAAACTAGGCTCTCCAAAGTTACTGCTGATCCTTTTTGGCTTTAGCAGGGATGTAGTCCTTCTTCTATTGATCAATTGCTACAGTGATCTTCTTCAAACTCCAGTCATCTAGATGCACCTGGTACTTGTACCCTATCTACTTCCCTGTTACTATGTAATTTATATGAATATAATTCCATTCTAGAGTTAACATTACATCAAAAAGGTCAGTGTTCCTGTTCTTATAGCTTAATAAATTTCAGGTATTCTATGGCAGTGAGTACCTCTTTGTGAGGACTTCCTTTGTTATATTTGCCTTATGTTTGAGGCCAGTCCTCTCTTCTGCTCCCTTTTTCTTTTTTGTGGTCTTCAACTCTTCTCCAATTTCCATCTCCACCCTCTGTTATCATTGCAAGACAGTAAAACAGTGCCATTAATCAAAATCTTTGACCTGTTTTACTCTAAAGAAGTTCTCTTGGCTTTTCAGTTGTTGGGCTCTAGTACTAGAAACCCCAAAGTCAAAGTGGTTTCACTTGTTTCTGCTCTGACCTTTCTAGAGCTGAATTTCACAGTACTTTGGAAACAGCAGTAGTAGTAGAGCATTCACTTCAGGTGCTGCCATTGCTTGCCTTCTCTTCTGAGCAAATGGTCTTTAAGTGACCTCTGCTACATGCATCATAACTAAACTTTTAATCAGGCAGCCACCCAACTAACTGACCTTCCTTCTTGTCCGTTTGCCTCTCATTGAGCTTGTTTCCTCCCCATTTTTCTGCATATTCCTTTCCTATTCTTGTTTGTTCTTCCCCCATTCATTTATCATATATCCTCCCACTATTATACCTATTTTCTATCCTGTCATATGTCAACAACTCTCCTTATTCTTTCTTCAAGGCCCTTACATTATACAAATATCTGATTTAATTTCCTTATGAAGAACTTTCCTGAGACAAGTTATATTTGAATCATTTCATTATTCTTAAAGCAATAAGTCCTTTTATAAACACTTACATAATCAAGTGGCTTTACAAACAAGAGGCTTTAAATACATATATGAACACACAAACACAGCTAATTGTCAGAATTGATTAAGTATATTTATAGTTCATGTACATAAGCATATACATAAACATACGTGTGTGTGTGTGTGTGTGTGTGTGTGTGTGTGTGTAAAACATTAACATCATCATAAATGAAGGACTTCTGTTAGTGGTTTTATAAAAACATATAGACTCAGACATAAAATGCATCATCATAAAATGAAAATAAGTTTGTCTGGTAGTGAAAACAGGTAAAAATAGCAACCAAATCTTCCTCAAATAACACCCTACCATCTTATAAAAGAATACATAGGATAAAGTGGTTCTAGATTTCCTACACAAGGTGGTCACAGATGAACTTCTTTTAAATCAAAGGGTTATTTCTCAATCAGTGCTGACCTGGAGCCAAACAGTAGCAACAACCATGTCCAACAAAAGCAGGTTTATATGACCAGAGAAAGAAACGTGTTTGTAAAGGGGGAAACAGTGTAACGGGGGTGACAGGCATGGGAGATATTTACAAATTCTTAAAGGACATCTTTCTTCTCTTCATATTGTTAACTACTTAACCATAAAGTAAAATATGTATGAGGTAGCTGGGTGCAGGGAGGGGGCAACTACAGTTGAGCACCGCCTTTAGTCGAGCAAATCGACCCCAGGACTTATTCTTTGTAAGCCTAGTACTTATTCTATCAGTCTCTTTTGCTGAACCGCTAAGTTATGGGGACCTAAACACACCACCATCGGTTGTCAAGCGATGTTGGGGGGACAAACACAGACACACAAACATACACACACACATACATACATATATATACATATATACGATGGACTTCTTTCAGTTTCCGTCTACCAAATCCACTCACAAGGCTTTGGTCAGCCCGAGGCTATAGTAGAAGACACTTGCCCAAGGTGCCACACAGTGGGACTGAACCCGGAACCATGTGGTTTGTAAGCAAGCTTCTTACCACACAGCCAATCCTATGCCTATATATATATATTACACACACATACTGTAACATTTACTGCACTTTAGTATTTTAATGTCCTTTATCTTCTGATGTTTATGTCAAGTTCAAGCATACTTGTGTCAATAATGTTTTTGTTATATAGCATGTGTGTGTGTGTATGCATGTGTAGTGTATACATATACACATGCACACATACATATATACATACTGCTGTATGTATGTAACATCATCTTCAACTGTAGTTGCCCCCCCCCCCTCCTTGCACTCATCTCTCTGCCAAACAAGCAATTAAACTAGAGTGTCCTATTCAAAAGTTGTAAAATATTTTATGAACTCCTGTTGTTTATGTCAAAACTGTTGGGAAAAAAATTGTTTTATGAATGAAGGCTGAATTTATGATAGACAAAGCACCCGCAGACATTTTAATGCCTTCATTACTTATAAATACCTTGGTTTGTCCTTTATTCATTGTCATTCTACACAATTGTGAAAGTTTGAGATACTTCAAAGTACTTTACTGGATTATTACGTCTGGCTTAGTAGCATGTAACTCTCACTAACTGTTTGTTTTTTATTTTTGTTTTTTTAACTAGGTGTCTATGTAGTTGTCAGTAAATAAGACACCATCTTAGCCCCTCATTCTTGACCTAGTAGAACATCCTGCATGTGATAGTCAGGAGAGGACTGCATCAACACTCAGGTGGTTTTCATTAGGGCTGAGTAAACTGGAACAACAATGATACTATCCTCAACTGTAGTTCCCCCACCTCCCTGCTCCCAGCTACCTCATACCCATTTTACTTTATGGTTGAGAGTAGTTAACAATATGAAGAGAAGAAAGTGGTCCTTTAAGAATTTGTAAATATCTAAAAGTTACTGGAGCATTCAAATCATGCTAACATGAAAAATACAGTAACAAAAGTAGTATCCACTCTAGCAATAATTAGTTTCCACTCATTGGCTGATATTGTTTCTGTGCAAAGGTTGTATATAAATAGTAATTTTTGTTTAATGGTTTTAGTCAGGACCAAGGAACTGTACACATGACCTTAGCAAGCCTTCCAAGACTGGCAGATCGATGTAGGGATGGTCAACAACCCATGTAGTATCATTTGCCTGCTATACTTCCACTATGACTACTTTCCAACAATATGACTGTTTATTAACTGACACAACTGTTTCCACAAAGACAATTAAAGTCAATGAGGGAGCCTCTGTGTGGTCATTTGATTTGCTTGAAATAACAGCCCAGTCTCCTTTAAGTTACACACTATCATTTTAAAAAATGACATGGATAATGTGGCACTGGTTCTTTACACATAGGTAAAATAGAATGGGATGGTCATGGATAGAATGTTTTAGATCATATTTCTGCTTGTTCAAGTCTGAACTGGAGATACACAACAAAAGCAGCTGACTTTCACATGTACAGCTGTTTCTACTTCCACATTTATGTTCATTCAGGGAGACAGTGGAAAAGGTAAAAATTTGTTAACTTTCTTTAGATTGTTATTATTTACGAACAAAGATGACACCATCTACTTGATCCTTAAATTACAAGTTGCTTGACAAACACTCACATCATAAAGTCCCCATAACAATAAAGCTACAGCAGATAGTAATAATAATAATAAAAAAAAGCAAAATATAACAAGAACTAGTGGGTGTTTAGTAGACCATGTACTTAGATATATAAGTTGGTGATCAAGTTATCTTAAATGTATTATCAACAACTAGGCAAATACAACCCACATCTTAATTTGATTAGTTTGTTAACAAGGGTGGAACATTCATGTGGACCATATTTGAAACCAAACTTATACTTCAAGAAAGTGCAAAAGATCCTTATCATATAAGATTCTCATTGACAACTTGAATGCAAATCAAGTCAGAATAGTCTACAGAATGAATGAACATTGGATTAAGTAGAAATGCCAAATGATAGCCATGTCAATATTAACAATGTTTCTCAAGAGATGATGCATGTGTGCGAACTGCCATGCTACATGGCAGCGAAACATGGGCCATGACTGCTGACAACATGCATAGGCTTGAAAGAAATGAAGTTAGTATGATCTACTGGATATGTAATGTCAGTGTGCATACACGACAGAGTGTAAGTGCTCTGAGAGAAAAGTTGGACATAAGAAACATCAAATATGATGTGCAAGAGAGACAACTGTACTGGTATGGTTGTGTTACGTATGGATGAAGACAGCTGTGTGAGGAAGTGCCACACCCTGTGGGAGGAACCTGAGGAAGAGGTAGCCCCAGGAAAACATGGGATGAGGTGGTGAAGCATGACCTTCGAACTTTGGGCCTCACAGAGGCAATGACAGGAGACCAAGACCTTTGGAGATATGCTGTGATTGAGAAGACCCATAAACTAAAGTGAGATCGCAGCCATTGCCGATGCCAGTGTAGCATGTCCAGCCCATTTAAGAGTACCCTTGATGCATCGGGTGATATGATTTGCTTGAGAAAACCTGTTGAGTCAAGTAAAACCAAAATCATAGCTGTGGCCAGTGCCCCCTGACTGGTTCCTGTTCTGGTGGCATGTAAAATGCATCATCCGAACATAGTCAATGCTAGTGTCCCTTGACTGGCTCCCGTGCCGGTGGCGCATAACAAGCACCATCCTAAATGTGGCCAATGCCAGTACCCACTGACTGGCACCTGTGCTGGTGGCATGTAAAAGCACTATCTGAACATGATCGATGCCAAGACCGCCTGATTGGTTTCCATGCCGGTGACATATAAAAAGCACCATCCGAATGTGACTGATGCCAGTACCCACTGACTGGCTCCCATTCCAGTGACATGTAAAAAGCACTATCCGAACATGATTGATGCCAGGCCTACCTGACTGGCTCCAGTGGCGGTGGCATGTAAAAAGTACCCGCTACACTCTCGGAGTGGTTGGTGTTAGGAAGGGCATCCAGATCAGATTGGAGCCTAGTGCAGCTGCTGGCTCTCCAGACCTCAGTCAAGCCGTCCAACCCATGCCAGCATGGAAAACGGATGTTAAACGATGATGATGATGAGGATGAATGAACCTGGCCAAGAATTCCTTAAATTATAATATAACCTACATTGGATAAACTAGCAACTAATGGTAGTCCTTGAATGTAAACGTAATATAAAATGATATAAGATTCTTATCCTTGTAACATTGAAGGTTTTATATGTTTACATAATTGATGATATCTTGTAATTCAGCTTGTCACATGGTCATTGATATTTAACATGGCTATGAGTTTGATGTAAGAAAACTTGGCTCTTCACTTGAATAACGTTTTTGGAACCTTATTCAACTTAAAGTAAAACTATAATTGGAAGAGCTTTGAATAAGGTTCTTGCAGCTATAACATTACTTTGATAAATGTTTTACTGTAGGAATTTACAATTCATCATTTAATGTCCGCCTTCCATGCTGGCATGGGTTGGACGTTGACTGAGGGCTGGTGAGCCAGCATGAGGGCCAGTTAGGCGGTACTGGCATCGGCCATGCTTGGATGGTGCTTTTTACGTATCACCAGCACAGGAGCCAGTCAGGTGGCACTGGCATTGACCATGCTTGAATGCTGCTTTTTACATGCCACCGGCACATGTGCCAATCAGGCAGTACTGGCATTGGCCATGACAATGATTTCACTTGCCTCAACAGGTCTTCGCAAGTGCAGTTTATTGGCCAATGATTGAAGGGTACTCTTAAATGGGCTGGTTATGCTGCACTGGCATAGGCCATGATTACAGTCTCACTTGGCTTACCGGGTCTTCTCAAGCACAGCATAACTCCAAAGGTCTCGGTCACTTGTCATCACCTCAGTGAGCCCCAACATCTCATCGTGCTTCAACATTTCATCACAGGTCTTCTTGGGTCTGCCTCTTCCACAGGTTCCCTCTACTGCTATGGTGTGACACTTTTCCACAAAGCTGTCCTCATCCATATGCAACACATGACCATACCAGCGCAGTCGTCTCTCTTGCACACATCCAATGCTTCTTATGTCCAACTTTTCTCTCAGGGTGCTTACACTCTGTCATGTATGCACACTGACATTACACATCCAGCAGAGCATACTAGCTTTATTCCTTGCAAGCTTACGCATGTCTTCAGCAGTCACGGCCCATGTTTTATTGCCATGTAGCATGGCTGTTCACACATATGCATCATACAGTCTACCTTTTACTCTGAGTGAGAAGCCCATTGTCACCAGCAGAGGTAAGAGCTCTCTGAACTTTGCCCAGGCTATTCTTATTCTAGCAGCTACACTCAGAGCAACTACCCCTGCTACTGACTTGGTCACCTAGGTAATGGAAACTATCAACTACTTGTAGTTTTTTTCCCTGGAATGTGACAGAGGCTGTTTTCTGCACATTTTCAGTGTTTATTCTCTCCTTCCTTCTCTCTCAGTCTCTTTGCTGGTATGTGAGTATAAATTTACGCTATGAGAAGGGGAAGTGCTTACACAAATCATGTTCAATTAATAAATTGTAATGTTTCTCTTTATCTATATGCTTATATTGCTGTGTGCATGTGTGTTTATCCTTAGTGCCAAAAAGTAGTCACAAAAACAGGTTCAATGTCCAGTCAGCCATATTGAATCCCATTCTGCTCTATGGTTATTGTAGTTGTAGTAGAAAAGGCAAAGTGAAAAGACAGAACATATGTAGGCTATGGGTTGGTGTATGTTGGTGAGATGTTCTAACCTATCAACTGATTGGTTTTCTTTATGATCAATATAACTCAGGAACGTTTTATATTAATGTCTCTTATATTACTAATTCCCTTAATGATATATATATATATAAAATAATTTGGTTAACACATGGTTTTGATTAATTAATTTATTTTTGCATAATTTTCAACAAAATATACATAACATAGTATTTACATCTTTTGCATACACAAGATTAGCATGAAATGATAAAGAAAGAAGAAAAAAAAAAGAGAGAAAAATTCCCCATCCCTGAAAGAAAGAAACAAAGAAAGAAAGAAAAAAAAAAAGACTATGACCAACAGTTTTCAGCACCAGAAATTAGCAGTTCAGAAGAACATAATATGAAAATAAAAACATTTTGGTAGTACCTGTAAGTTTTAATATGCATCAGTATAAAAAAAATAGTTAAAAATCAAATGCATATATTTATTCTGCCATCAACTCTGCCTAATGGTAGTTATAATGATGATTTCTAAGACAGGTACAAGGTTACACGTTTCTTGTAGGGAGGTTGTTGTCATTATAATCAAAACTAGTACTTGGTTCATATTTATGTTATTGGTTTCAAATTTTGGCACAGAGTCAGCAGTTTTTGAGGGGAGGGGGGGACTCGATTACATCAACCCCAGTACTTGAGTGGTACTTTATTTTATCAACCCTGAAAGGATAGAAGGCAAAACTGACGGTGGCTGGATTTGAACTCAGAACATAAGTTGTAAGAAATACTACAAGGTATTTTTTTCTGACACACTATTGATTCAACCAATTCATAATAATTTCTCATTTTGGCATAAGCCACAAATTTAAGAAAAATGTAACAATTATATCAACCCCAGTACATGACTGGTACTTTATTTTATTGACCTCAAAGAGATAACAAGTAAAGATGATCTTAGATGTATTTGAATTATGAAGATAAAAAGCTGAAACAAATGCTACAAGGCATTTTGTCAGATGCTCTGATTCTGGCAATCCAATTCCCTCTTCATGATAATAAGAATTCAACCTTAGGCACTAAGGCTACACATTTTCAAGGAAAGTATAGCCAATTTTACCAACTTCAGTACCTGATCAGTATTTTTTTTTTTATCAAACCCCATCAGATGAAAGCAAAATTGAACTTAGCAGGATTTGAATCAAGAAGAGATGTAACTAAATACTGGAAAATATTTAATTTGATGTTCTATTGATTGTACCATCCAGAATAAAATAACGTAGAAAGGTTTACAATAAAATGTTGTTTAGTACACTAAGGAAGAATGGAAGCATATTGTTTTCATTCTTCTACCTTGTATTGTTGTAGTTATTACTCTAATGAAGTTATGATGGCTGTTGTTTTATATAGAACTGGTCAATTCCATTTGAGCAGACTTTTGGCAGGGAGGTAGGATCAAATAAAACAATTTGATTTGGTATTTCTTAGCACAGGCATATTATCTTCATTCTAGAAGCATTTTGTTCCTTGATTTAGAACTGAAATGACATTCAATTTACAAATAGTAGAAATGTTTGTTGAAAGAGATTTGGGCTGTTATATTGGACAGCTTGAGCAACTATGTTGAATAGATTTATGATCAACTTTGCAACCCTGATCACCCAATTTTGTTTTCAGATATAATGTATCTGAGACTACATTTGTGTATTGTGTGCATGGTTGAAGTTGTCAAGGTTAGAATGAATGTTTTTATATTATTGTTATGCAAAGAGTATTGGGACAAATGGAGTTATAATTACAGTTTTTAGCATTGAGATAAATGTTATTATAACTGTTATACTGAGAGTATCAAGTCATGATATTTCTTACCAATAACTCAACAACATCTTATTGCAAATACAGATTATGTTCTAACACCCAAGACAATGCTTCTTGCTTCAGTCTGCCAACTTTAAATTATCACATCCCAAATTATACACAGATATTTAAATTTGAAGAACAAAGAAACAAACTCCATACATGATTGCATTGGAAAGTGGCAATAAAAAGGTTAAAATGAAAAGAAATATTAAGAAATAAAGGGCAGGGAACACATTGAGTTGAAAACCTTGCTACAAAAATTGTTTTGCACCTAGACAAGGCACATTATTATTCTATTATTCTGCTTGCATCTCTCAGTTAAGATGAAAACGAGCAGCTATCCAACATTAAAACCCATACATTATTCTAATAATTCATATGCAAATATCCAAATTCGCAAAAACATAAAACAAACAAAATCCCACCCATAGTAGAATACAAAAATAGAGGTATAATGTTAAAAAAAATCATTTTCAATAGCTTTCTAATTATTAATGATTCTATTTTTTTGATTATTAATCTATTTTTGAATGGGGTTTTCAACAAATGCTTGAGATCATCCAATTAGATTTCAAAAAGAAATAATAGATTCCACTGTATTTTTTTTAAAATCCACATAAAAGAATCAATCTATATTCCAAATTGAAGATAAAACAATAGTGATTAATTATGTAAGAGTGTTACAGTAAATGCTTTTAGTTTTAGACACATTATTTTATAGAGCCAGTTTAGGATAGGAAAGTTTCTTATAACAAATAATAAATATGCTTTCTTAAAGACCAAGGAAAGAACTTTTAATGTAAGTTTATTTTCAGCTTTTATCTCTTTTTATTTTTTCAAGTTGTAGTTGCAAATTGTATATATGCTTTCTTTACATGAAATTGAAAGGAAAAATAAAATCTGAAAATGGAGCATGAAGTCTTTCAAAAATGATATATGAACTGAAACAAGATAAATAATTAGTTCAGATTATATAAATATACCTATATCTATATATTTGTATGTTTATGCATAAATATATCTATATATGTTTATGTGTGTGTGTGTGTATACCATCATCATCTTTAATGTCTGCTTTCCATGCTGGCATGGGTTGGACAGTTTGACTGCGGAGGCTGCACCAGGCTTCAATCTAATCTGGCAGGTTTCTACAGCTGGATGCCCTTCCCGATGCCAACCACTCCAAGAGTGTAGATGGTGCCTTTTACGTGCCACTGGCACAGGGGCCAATCAGGTGGCACTGGCATCGACCACGCTTAATGTGTGTATATATACACTATATATATATATATGTATGTATGTATGTATATATACACTATATATATGTATGTATGTATGTGTTTATATATATATATATATATATATATAGTGTATCTGTATATGTATGAATGTGTGTGTTTGTGTGTATTTGCATACTCAAAATATATTCAAGTATATAAAACATATTTTGTAAGCTTATAGCATGGAAAGTGGACGTTAAACGACGATGATGATGATGATGATGATGAAAACATTTAAACTTACTGTAGAACAGAAACCTAAACTGTAACTCCAAACTGTTGCCAAATCAAGCTTGCAAACACTGACATGAATGAACAATGTAGCCAAACACCAGAAAATTTACTGTCAGTCATGCTTTGTAAATAGGAAAATAGAAACATACTTTTTACTGTACTTAAATAAGTTTCAAGTAAGTACATATATTTAATAAAAAAACAATATACTTTTTTGAACCAATAAATTTTTTTATTGGTTTCATATTTAGTGTTTTTTTAAAAACAGGTTTTGATTCAAACCTAAATTTCTTAATGATAATTCCAAATTTATTCCAATCATCACCAATGCTGACTTTAGTTGAAAAAGGAAAAAAAAAGACAAAATCCACATTCTTGATTATATTGTAAAAATGACCCAGGGACAAAATTTAAGTTGATTTTTTTTTCTTTTGAAAGTCATAAATTGTAAAAGGCACCAAATGACTGGACTAAGTAATAAATATTTTTTTGTCAGCCCAGAAAACATGATTCACTGATTGCTTTTCTCTGAATATAATATAGAGAGAAAATGGCTTTCTTGAGAGACAGTTACACAAACCAACAAATATTTTGTTGTGAGGACATCTTTATCCACTTTGAAGGTTTTTGATATGCTGAATACAAAATTGGAATCCATTTTTTACCATCATTTCTAAATTTTGAGATATCCAAACCCACCAATTTTCATAATTTTCCTTTTTTCAAAACATGCATTGTTTACCTGTGAAATATCCAAGTGTTTTTATGCATGTGACAGCAGAACCAGGGAAAAACATTGGGTGACCAAAGAATGGCCACAGGGTCTTTAATAGGGTTGAAGAGCTTTTAGTTCAACTGGGAAAAATTATCCTACCTCCATATCAAACTTGGCATTATGAAGCAGTTTGTTAAGATTCTGGATAAAGATGAACCATACTTTCACTATATCTACAGTACATTTCTTGGTCTGAGCACTGAAAAGAGAAAGCTAGAGAATTTGATGGACTTCAAATCAGAAAATTGATGAAAGATAAGACCTTTGTCAATTCAATGATTTGCATTGAAGCAGCAGCATGGCATTCACTTGTAGTAGTTGTAAATGACTCTCTGGGTAACAAGAAACCAGCTAACTATGCCAAAATAGTCAAGAACATGCTGAAAAACTCTCAAAAGTTTGGTGCAAATATGAGCATAAAGTTGCACTATCTCCACAATCACCTTGATAAATTCCCTGAAAATTTTTGAGAAAACAAGTGACAAACAAGAAGAACACTTCCATCAGGACATAAAACCAATAAAACAAATGCATCAATGCAGATGGGGCTTGCATATGATGGACTATTGTTGGAACTTGGCTTGCAATCTTCTCGAGGTTGGACACCCAAGAAAATCATCCAAATGCAAATTCATGGGAAATTAGGCATAAACAATGATATAATTTGTCAGTAGAAATTTTTAAATTTTTATTAGCTTTGCAGTAGAATTTTAAGAAAACAATTTAGTTTTGAAGAAAAAAACAATTTTTATGTATGTTATGACTTGTTCCTCAGAGGTGTGCTATTGCAAAAAAAAAGAAAAGAAAAAAAAAGCAATGAAATTCTATGGATTTAGTATCTTAAAATTTTGATGTGATGGTAATGTTATTATTGGATGGTATGTGCCAAAAAACCCCTAGTTCAGGTACAATGTTTTTTTGACAACAGACAAAGAAAATTTTTTTTTGTTGGACTGTATTATCATTACCATCATCATCATCATTATTATTATTATTATCATTACTATTATTAGGCAAGTGGAGGCACTGGTGCACTAGATTGAGCGACTTCCAATCCCTCCGCAATTCTTCTTCTAAATCTCACCAGCAACAAATTTCAGATAACACACTGCAACCATTTCAAATATTTAGGCTAAACCAAATAAGATTCAGTCAAATACACCACTCTTCTGCAAAGCTGTGGAATTGTGCAAATACAGGAAGTCATTATTATTATCATTATTAACACTGTTACATCACCAAAATCTGGACTGCAAGATATACTTGTGCCACACTGCTGGCAATTATGGCAGTTAGTTTTCCTCCAAGCCTTCCTATAGCTACAACAAATTTCAGATAACACACTGTAACCATTTTTTTCTTGATGCAATTAAGAAGATATTGAAAAGAAGATTTCAATGTGAATGAGCTACTAAGTGACAGAGATACTTGATTTTGTTTTTACTACATGCAAGATTAATCTTTGTAAAGAAGAGTTCATTGAATCAACTTCCACAAATTAGTGGCATTGATTTGATGGAACAAAACTTAATAAAATTAAAATAATCTTGCACTATATCCTTTCTATACATAAAAAACAAACAAACAAACAAAAAGAACCCCACTTCAGTGTCACAATAAATGCTAGGACTTAGAATCACCAATAGTATTTCATAAATGACCTAACATCAGAATATTTCATTAATGACATCACATACTTCACATTATTGCATTAGTGTCCTCACAAATATAATATTGTCAAAAGACTACTGCTAAGATTAAATTTCTGCGTTGACTGAACGTATTTCAGTTCTGATCTGTTGCTGACACTATGCAAAGATTAAATAAGAGCTACAATGGAAGACTGCTCACATATCTGGAGTTGAACTGTTTTGTTACATACACACGCAATCATCTCATTTTCACTATCTACAAGAATACCATTTGACTAACAGACAATATAACACACCAATACACTACAATCAGGGGATCAAAGATGCTGTTTCTTCTCTCCACCTCTTTACCTATATCAATAGCCATTACTTCTCTAAATTAGCCAGTTGCATACCTCATTAACTTAAAGCCATCCAGCACATTCATACCTACTGTGGTTCATAGAATATGCATTAGATCTCATGCTCACACTTTCTATGCATACATCAGTCTACAAATGTTTGAGCTAAACATTGATTACACTGAATGTACTAGTTAGAAAGAAAAGACTGCAAAAGTCATGGGTACTGATGCCCCTCACTTTGCTAACTTATTATTAAAAGAGAGTCAAGCTAATATATACTCTACAGTGTTTACCAAATCCCATATCAATGACCACTTACATGTGTTCAAAACTGACATTCATTGTAGAAACAAACAAAATAATTGAATCAACTGTAGTAAATTACTAGAACTTGCTACAAATCTGTAGGAGTGTGGGACAAAGTTCATCAACTTAACTTCAGTATCTAACTAGCAGAGATACCTGCATTGCTTGGGATTAAAATGGCATAGTTTTTAATTTTTTTACTTGTTTCAGTCATGTGACTATGGCCATGCTGGAGCACTGCCTTTAGTTGAACAAATTGAGCCCAGGATTTATTCTTTGTAAACCAAGTACTTATTCTATCAGTATCTTTTGCCGAGGCGCTAAGTTAAGGGAACATAAACACAGTGACATCGGTTGTTCAGCAATGCTGGGGGTACAAACATAGACACACACACACACACACAAATATACGACAGGCTTCTTTCAGCTTCCGTATACATATATATATAAATAGGACTGACTTTCAGTTTCCGTCAACCAAATCCACTTTGGTCGGCCCATGGCTATAGTAAAGGATACTTGCCCAACGGGGCATGCAGTGGGACTGAATCAGGCACCATGTGGTTGGAAAGCAAGTTTCTTAACACACAGCCACGACCTTGCCTATATATACATATAAATATATATATATATGCATATATATACACACATGTATATATATATATATATATATATGCATATATATATACACACATATATATATATATTCCACTTTTACTCATTTCAGTCATTTGAGGGTGGCCATACCGGATCACCAACTTTTAGTTGAAGAAATCAACCCCTGAAGTTATTCTTTGTAAGCTGGTGCTTATCCTATAGATTTCTTCTGCTTAACTGCTTACTTACGGGGATGAAAGCATACCAACACAAATACACACATAGATATATACATATACACACACACATATATATATATGTATATATAAGTAGGATTGACTTTCAGTTTCTGTCAACCAAATCCACTTTGGTCGGCCCATGGCTATAGTAGAGGATACTTGCCCAAGGTGGCATGCAGTGGGACTGAACCTGGCACCATGTGGTTGGGAAACAAGTTTCTTAGCACACAGCCATGACCGTGTCTATATATACACACACACATATATATATATATATATATATATATATATATATGCATATATACATAAATATCTGCAAATCTTCTGGGTGACCATCATAGAAAACATAATTCACAAAACTATACATGAGACATCCTCCTGAGAGAGAACATGCATACAGTTGTATGAATTCTATTTGGGGTTATATTTAAAATGTCCTCATTTTGGTGTGTTGAAGCCAGAAGAAACGTTTATAACCTCAGAACCTATAGAAACCCACCATCCAACCCTGCTATTGCTAATTTTGAGCGTGACTTGATGAAACTGATTAAACAGTTGAAGTTCTCAAAATGCACAAATCCCTTCCAGAAACTTTTATCGGATAAAATATCTGAGATGAGGTCATCTCCGAATTTACACATCTTGTCTGATAAAACTGGAAATATCTATTCCGTACCACCGGGGCTTTATAATAAATTAATATTCAAGGAGTTAAACTCTGGATATAAGCATGCTAACAAAAATGCTGTGGATAGTATTAATGAAACTCACTTGGAGATCATCTCTGGCTTGGATCTGTTGGATAGAACCCAGCCTAATGTTCCAAAAACCTCCCATGCACTTTTGAAGGACCACAAGCCAGATTTTTTGTCAAACCCTTCGATTAGACTGCTATGTCCGACCAAATCTGATTTGGGTCGGATCAGCAAGTTTGTAATTGACCACATCATTCCCGTAGTAAGGGATAAAGTTCAACTTCCGTTATGGAAGTTTACGGGTGATGTCATCCTGTGGTTTAATTCCCTTATGGATAAAATTATCTTTGACTTCATACAATTCGATATTTCGAATTATTATAACTCCATATCCCCCATATTATTGAACAAGGCTTTAATTTTCGCCAGCAGGTTTGTGGATATACCGAGCGCAGATATTGATATTATTTTAGCGGCTAGGGAGACCCTCATCTCCTACAATGAGAGTGAGTGGCAGAGGGTGGATTCCACAAATTTCTTTGATATAACCATGGGGTCCTCTGATTCTGCACAGGTGACAGCCCTGGTGGGGCTATACCACCTTTCACAGATTAAGGCTAGTTTTCCCCATTTCACCGGAGGACTATATAGGGATGATGTGCTATTAGCTGTACGAGGCAAGTCTAAAACTGAATTAAATAGATTGAGGAAGTCCCTGAGAAGTTTCCTTAAGGATTTCTTCAACCTCAACATTATTTTTTATGTTAATTCCAGAAAAGTGAATTTCCTAGATGTTACACTGTTTGGATATGGGTTTATACTATCCATTTCGTAAACCTAACAAATCAATATCATATATAAATGTATCATCTAATCACCCGAAGTCCACTATAGACAGTATCATTACTGCTATTTCAATCAGAATCTCCAATTTGTCCGCAAATGAAGAGATTTTCAATCAGCATGCGCCGATATATAACAACGCCCTTGAAAAGCAGATTTAAAACCAAAATCTCATATCTGCCTAATACGAGATTTAAAAACAAGATGGCAGGTCTACCACCTGACTATGCCATGGTTAATCGGAGAAAATGCAATGCATTTTTTGGTAGGAACCATAATAAGCTTTTTTTAAAAGCGGTTCTGGGAATGATAAAATAAATAGGTATGCGAAACGGAATAGTGCTAGTGTGGGGATAAATAAAATGAAGAGTTCATGTTCTAGAATAAAGGAAGTAATTTGGTCCCCCCCCCCCTTTTCTCTTAGAGTAAGAAATTTACCCAGGATGTTTTTTAGGATCCTGGAGAATAACTTCCCTAACGGTCACAAATACTATAGTATTTTCAATAAATCTTCGATCAAATTTTCCTATTCTGGAATGCCAAATTTGGCATCTATTATTATGTCTCTAAATAGAAGCAAATTAAATAAATTGGAGCAATGCGAACGGCCCTGAGAAGATTGGGTATAATACATACAAGACTAGTGAGACCAGCTCTTCGCTCCCTCTTATATCGAACCCTGGTAATGGGAGAAGTGAAAATGCGGATGTAGGAAACCTAACAAGGACTATTGCAGGTAATCGAAATAAGATTAGGGGTGGCCCAGATAAATTTTGTAATTGTAGGAACCCTCAATTATGTCCTGTTGACGGGTTCTGTCTGAGCACAAATATAGTATATAAATGCATTGTTAGGGATGAGGTCAATTCAAATAAGTTCTATATAGGAAGTACGGTAGATTTTAAAGCAAGATATAGAGCACATTTGAGTTCATTCTCAAATGAAAAGTATTGCAACTCCACAACTCTTGCATCCTCTTGACTATATAAGCCTGTTATATAAAAAAAATAATTCCTTTTGCATGTCTTGATGTTTGTTCGTAATTGTTACCCTGATGAGGGGGTCATCACTGGATTGCACTATGACATATACGGACTATGGTGGTGAACTCTTGAAATGGCCATAGGTGCTTGTGTGTGGTTTTGACCTTTGTTTTTGACCAGCGTTTTTTATGAACTTTTGTAACTTTGGTGAGCAGAGACGGATTTTACCTATGGAAGTCTGCTGTTATTACGTGTACCCGAGGGAAGTACTGGACCTTCTAATATAACTTTAAATGATGTTAAATTATTTTAAAGTTTTTTGTCATTTTAAAGCTTTGTCATCAGATATAGTATTTTAGCCAATGAACTATTATATTATTTTATTTTACTTCATTTTATCTTATTCTATTTTGCTTTATTTGTCTATTTTGAATTTTTAATCACTTAATTTTATTCGAATTAAAATTTTTATAAAAAGATACATATATATATATATTCTGTTATATTTTAAACTCAAATTTGATTTATTTGTATGTTATTAGTAGAAAAAAATGTATATATATATATCTATATATATAAATTTTTATATTGTGTATTTTATGTTATATTTTATTTTATATATATTTTCTTAAGTATTTGTGGACTTTGATGTATTTCTTTATATATGATCATTTATTGAGGGGACTGTTGTATGTTGAGTTGTTGACCCAGATGTAATGCTTTTATTCTGTAACTAATAATTTTTCATATATATACATATATATGTATATATAGGAGAATTTACGAAAAAAACAAGACAAAGACAGGTGGTGTAAACAACAAATGGATGTATTAGTTTAACGCTTGGGAACAGAGAAAGTCTTTAACGTTTCGAGCCTACGCTCTTCAACTGAAAGGAACACAGAAAGAAACAAGGAGAGAAAAAAATATGGAGAGAAAAATACATATATATATACACACACACACACACACACACATATATATATATATATACACACACACATATTGATATATTTACATATATATGTACATATATATATATATATATATATACACACACACACACACATATATATATATACACACACACACACACATATATATATATACACACACACACA
>NC_068983.1:32097126-32097665 GCF_001194135.2 Octopus bimaculoides | reverse complement strand
TATATATATATATATATATATATATGAGTCTAATATAAATATCACCGTGAATCTGTTGGCAATTGCTTCGAGAAGAAGATCAACCACCTGATTTCTAAACACTACAACTCACTAACTGACAACGAAAGAGACTACATCACCAATTTCGAGCCAAAACCCAATAACTTTTACAGCTTACCCAAAATACATAAGTCAAAAGATATTCAACAGGCAGTAAAAGAACAAGGAAGTGAATACATAAAAGTGCTATATCCAAAAGATTTAAAACTTAGACCAATTATAGCTGTCCCAGCATACCCTACTCACTGTCTAAGCAATTTTATCGACATTATTTTGAAATCACTATGTACCTACATACCCAGCTTCATTCGGGATGACATTGACTTTCTATCCCATCTTCCCAAAACCACTGAAACAAATTCAATTCTACTAAGCTTTGATCTAGTAAGCCTGTACACCAATATCCCACATGATTTAGGAATAAAGGCGATCAAATACTGGGTAGATAAACATAGAGAAGCAATTCCCAGCAGATTCAC
>NC_068983.1:32092359-32097116 GCF_001194135.2 Octopus bimaculoides | reverse complement strand
TATATATATATATATATATATATATATATATATATATATATATATATATACACACACACACACACATATATATACACACAAAAATACTTAAAACTCTCAGATTTACGCAGAATAATAACGATATCAAATACAAAAGTTATATATTACTTAAATAATGTTATGGAACATTGTAAAAGACTGCTCATATTATCGTTGAATACTTAAAGTAAAGGTAGTTATATGTTCCAATTTTGTATAATATTGTGATGAATAAAGTGTATTCTAAAGCTAATTTGATGTATTTTATGCTACTGATCATAACTATAAGTTGGTACCTAATCCTAGGTTTAAATAAATTAAATTACTTATATAATAAGTTTAGATAACTAATTTATTTATGTCTGCATTTAATATTACGTTCATCGTGGGAGTTAATCAATTTTTTATTAGCTAATATCTCTTCATTTCTCTACAGCTGATGAAATAAGTATCACTCACATATTTGGTGTCAATCAATCAACTATATTTTTCTTCTATAAATTTAGCAGGGCCTAGTCCTAATGTAAGAAGTCTTTTTATTAATATTAGTACCACTGTCAAACTGTATTGTGGAAGACTACTATACCTGTGGAGCTGTTTGCACTTCATTCCTACAAATAATGCTAACTAATTCTCAGGAAATTTATTAGCTTGGAAATATTTCTGCACACAATAAAACAGTAAATACATTTTAAAGCTGAGAGAATTAAGAAACAAAAGTGTCTTAGTGCCAGAATATATAGAAGTCTTTGTGACTTAGAGGATAACCAACTCAACCAACAAAAAAGAAATATAAACAAAATATAAGCCTTTATTCCTTTTTAAATTATGTTATGAAACTCTCTAGTTTCTAATAGCGTAATAGATTTCCAAAAGCAATATGGTAACATTGAAGAAACAATATATATGAGTATATATATATATATATATATATATATATATATATATAGTGGAACCTCAGTTTATGAATGTCATTCATCACTAACAAATTGGTTTACAAACAATTTTTTTAACCTAAAACATTTTGGGTGACAAACGGTGTCTCAAGTAATGAACATGCAAACCAGCAACAATGATGACAAGCTGGGAGAGATTTCATTCAGTATACATCCCTGCTTGAATTCATCATGCCTTCTCTTGAATTCCCAATGGGAAAAATAGTTTTGGTCCAGGAACGTTTCAGGTGACAAATGGCCTTCAAGAATGAATTAAATTCGTAAACTGAGGTCCCATTGTAAAATTATCAATTAAAAAGTAATTACAGTTTGACTGAATGTATGTGTATTGAATCAACAGTGATTTTATGTTAAGATGGACACTGTAATTTAGTGTTAAAACTGACAATATTTATGTGTATGTTTGTATTGGAGGAGTCTTCCGACAAGTCATTGAGTTACAATGGCACTACACAATAGATCTTGTCTTCATATGGTGTTCCTAGAACAAGTTATTTTGTCAAAGTGCTCTTCTCGTTGCAAGATAAATACCCAGCAGAATTTGAACCCAGATTAGAGAGTTAACAGTCACAAGTTAATTTCTACTTTCTGTGGTACCTATTTATAGCTTAATAAATTATGGCATTACATGTCTTAACCATGACAACAGCATAGTACCAATGACATTATGTAGACCATCAGACTACCAACTTTAGCTTTGACTTTCGTGTGTTAGGGTAGCACCAAAATCGAATGGTTTAAATATTTTGTTTTCAATTGAAGAGTTAAAAAACTGAATCGGAGTTTTGTACAGAGGGATTGATTCAGTGAGCAGTGAAGCTGAACTGAAGTAAAATTTACCATTATCATCATCATCATCATCATCATCATCATCTGTAGGTATTAAAGTTTCACCAATGGACAAATTAGTACTGGTCTTAGAGCATATATTTAATTTGACTGAAGTAATATATGCACAACTTCATACATATGTGTGTGTGTGTGTGTGTGTGTGTGTGTGTGTGTGTGTGTGTGTGTGTGTGTGTATAAGACAAATGTTCAATTAAAAAAATATCAGTCAATTTTTTAAAAAATCATCCCTTGGTTTAAACAGCATAGAGTTAAGCAAAAATATTAAACATTATGGAAAAGAATTTTTAGAAGCACCTAAAACAGCAGACTTGAATGTAAATAAAATGTACTTGCTTAAAAGCCGCCCTATCAGGTGGCTTTTAAGCTAGCTCCTGTGGAGGGCTCTTCATTGGGCCTTGGGCCCAACAATGACACTTCATGCATTGAGTACATATCAAATTTTATTAAACTTGACCAATATTTTTCAAGCAATGAACAATTTTCATCAAAACAATATAATTTGTCAACTTGGAACTTATTGCAAAGCTGTATGATAAACAACAGTTTTTGTCTTCCCATTTGGGGCTCAGTACAATTTTTTTCTATCTAACCTCTTTCTTTTTTTCTGTTAATTGTTTTCAATCATCACCATCACCACCACAACTACCATACACACACCATTCAGACTTCTGATGCCACCACCATCAATACCTTTGATTTCGCTGCCTTTCCCTCCACCACCATCACCACTATCTTTCACATCCCTTACTCTCACCACCACCATCATCACCGCCGCCTCCGCCTCTATCACAACTACAGCTCATACTATTACTATCACCCCATTACCTTCACAAAAGGGCTAAATGTGTGTGTTTTTTCAGTATGTTACTTCAGCATGCTGGTTCAGTGTTCAGTCCCTTTCTCTCACATACCCATGCTTTCTCTTTCTCTTATTATTACTCCCACTGTCACCATCAACACTACTACTTTTAATAAAACATCATCAACTCTCCCTAAATTTCTTTGTCTCTCTTTCTCTCTCTATCCTTGCCACTGCCCTCACCGTCTCCATGCCTACTATTACTCTCACCCCATCATGAGGAATAGTAGGAGTGTTATTGAATAGTGAGAGAGGGGGTGTAAGTGTGACACACTTACACACAGAAATTAGTTTTCACATTTATTATATTAGATGTGTGAGAGCAAAATCAACACAAAAATTAGTTATAGAACTAAGCAAAAGTCAACATTAGGTCAAAGGGAAATGAAAAGAATTTACTACAGTTTTCCTTCTCTTTCTAAGAAAAAAAAACAAAAAAAAAAACAAAACAAAATTATGGATGATAAGATGTTTCATAAGATTTTCTACTCTCAAAATTCAAAGATACATGTATATTTAATTAAATATTTGTACTACTACGAAAAAGACTAAAGTAACAATTTAGTTGTAATAATATTAATAATGATGATGATGATAATAATAATAATAATGACAATGATAGTATAATATTAAGAATAATGATGATGATAACAATGATAACGATAATAATAATGACAATAATAAAAACAATAATGAAGATATTAGTAATGATAATAATAAAAGTGATAGGATCATATTGATGTTCCAGTTCAGAGGTCAGCTCATATCTTATATGTTTACTTTTTATAAGGCACAGAGTTGTTAGTATGAAATAAATGTTATAGCGATGTTTGAGATGGCTGTATGTGCAATGATTAGGACAGCTAGGGTTAGCAAGAATACATACAGCATTAATGAAAATATTGACCTCATTAGGGAAAAGGCTCCCCAATTATTGGCAGAAACAAGATGTTATAACAAATATTTCTTTCTTGAAGAAATTAGCTATGTAAGTGAAAATGAAACAGCTTCAAATGTCAATTGAAACATGACAGAGAATGAACAATATTTGTGAATCAAGAAATAAATAGCTTATGATATTTTAATTCAATTTTAACATCAGAAAGTTTAACAACAGATTTACTCCAGAAATCAATACCAACTTCCCTTTTATTCAATGCACTCAACCTCACTCTTCTCTTACACACACACACACACACACACACTCTTTCTCCTTCCCTCCTCCTAACCTGTTCTATCTTTCTTACATATTTCTCACGCTGTGTATGTAGTGGCAAGGGATTTCTGATAAATTGTGCCAAACAAAAAAAAAATACACCATCTTTTCTATAGAGTTACATCCTTTATGCTGAGGTAGACTGAGCCATTTGATAAATAAAGACTGACAAAAAAAAAAGTAGTAGGCAAAAGTATTTGGATAGATATACCAACTAAAATCCTATAACAACTCATTTACATATATATACTCACATGTTGGTACGTTCACCGGTATGCATGTATTAATATACATATATATATATATATATATATATATATACATACACAAACATATAGACATATCACTATCATTGTATGTCATCATTCAGGTTGCTATGGATTGAAAAGGTCATCATAATCCAAGTCACTTACTGAGAGTTACTGCTCTCCTAGAGAGGTTGGAGGTCCTCATCTCACTTGTACATACATATACATATATACACAGAGATTGAGACTTACTTTTCTATTCTTTAATATTCTCTTTACTTTAGATACCAGTTTTGCTTGGTTTGGAATGATGAGGTTCACATATATACACATTTCCACATGGACACGCAACCATGTGTGTGTTTATATATATACACAATGATGCACATGGGTATTTCCATATATATATATATATATATATCATCATCATCATCGTTTAACGTCCGCTTTCCATGCTAGCATGGGTTGGACGATTTGACTGAGGACTGGTGAAACCGGATGGCAACACCAGGCTCCAGTCTGATTTGGCAGAGTTTCTACAGCTGGATGCCCTTCCTAACGCCAACCACTCAGAGAGTGTAGTGGGTGCTTTTACGTGTCACCCGCAC
>NC_068983.1:32086668-32092036 GCF_001194135.2 Octopus bimaculoides | reverse complement strand
CTTGCCGGGTCTTCTCATGCACAGCACATTTCCAAAGGTCTCGGTCCGTAGTCATCGCCTCGGTGAGGCCCAATGTACGAAGGTCTTGCCTCACCACCTCAGCCCAGGTCTTCCTGGGCCTACCTCTTCCACAGGTTCCCTCAACTGTTAGGGTGTGGCACTTTTTCACGCAGCTATCCTCATCCATTCTCACCACATGTCCATACCAGCGCAATCGTCTCTCTTGCACGCCACAACTGATGCTTCTAATGTTCAGCTTTTCTCTCAAGATACTTACACTCTGACGGGTATTCACATTGACATTACACATCCAACGGAGCATACTGGCTTCATTCCTTGCGAGCTTACGTACATATATATATATATACACACACACACGTGTGTGTGTGTGATTGGTGGTGGTTCAGTGTAAAATGTGAGTAGAGAGGACAGTATTAAGGATGAAGGATGGATATCAAATGAAATGGTTCTGAGTAGTGAGAAAGATAAGTGGTATCAAGGAAAAGCTACAACTAGAGAAATGGGTGGTAGGTGTGTCTTGAAGAGAAAACAGGATGAATGGCCCAGTTGTGCATATATATGAACACACAGTGCTTCCAGAAGCTCAATGTTGCTGAGTGAGCCTTCTTGAGAACTGCATATTGCCCGTCATCCAAGTCCTGTGTCATTTCTTCTGTTGAGGCTCAAGGTCCTGAGATCAACATTTACAACTTCAGCTCATGCCTCCTAGGTCTTTCTCTTCACCAAGTTCCATCCACATTAAGTGAATGGTACTTGCTGTCCTCATCCATACAAATCACATGTCCTTACTTGCACACAACATGATTCCTCAGTTTTTCTCTCCGCACATTTATACTGTTACATTCATGCACACATTGCACATCTAATGGAGCATGCTGCATTCAAGACCCATGTCTTGTTACCAGGTAGCATCATATAATCTACCCTTCATTCTGACAGACAAAACCTTTGTTGCCAACAGCAGTAGGAGCATCCTATCATTATCATTATTATTTAATGTCTTTGTTCAATGTTGGCTTGTGTTGGATGGTTTGACAGAACCTAGTGTGTCCATGGACTGCATCATGCTCAATTTTCTACTTTGGCATGATTTCTGTAGCTGAACGACCTTCCTCTCATATATATGTATATATATATATATACACACATTAGTGTGAATACTGACAATCTGTGCTGAAAAGTCACTCTACAAACAGTGATATCACCATTTATAGTTGGGCTGCAATGGGTGACATTTCCTGTTAAAAATTGTCTCCTAGCTTTGCACTTTCAAATTCCTGTAGAAAAAAAAAGGCCCTTCCTTTAAAAACAGGTAAGGGCTGGTGAGAGAAAGTGCATCCAACTCTAAAAATGCTGCTTTAAATACTTCCCTGTCTAACCAAGACTAACATAGAAAAATGAATTTGAAAGAAATGAACACACACATACACACATGTATATTGTAGCTTGCACAACTGTTTCAATTAGAGAAACTGCCCAAAACATTTTTAATATAACAATTTTATCCTGACTATAGAAATCTTCAGTGTTTTATCCTATGTGTTAATCCTCAATCTGAAGAGTTCTGTCTGAGATGAAACAGCAAAACACTGAGTTTTCCAATCTTCCCAATAATATATGTACCATGACCATTATCATTGTTTAATTTCCACTTTTCCATGCTTGTATAGATGAGATGGAATTTGTTGAGGCAGATTTTTTAAAGCCACATCCTTCCTTTCAGCAACACCTTGTGAGGTAATGTTTCTCCATGGCAAGACACATTTTCACTGAAGACTGAAAATGAAGGACATTGCGGGTAAGATGGTGATGGTCATTTACAACTGTCATGTGATGTCAAGACAAGTCGACACATATATCTGGTCAGTTCAGGGGCTACAGTAAAAGACACTGGCCCAAGGTGCCATGATGTTGGACTGAATACAAAACCAAGTACTTGGAAAACAAACTTCTCAATGTCGTGCCCGTGTGCACACACACACAAGAGGCTTCCAGACTGTTGCCATTTAAAGAACTCTTCACAGAACATTTAGCAAACTGATGCTATGCAAAAAAGGCACTTAAAGAAGTGCTACTCAATGACACCAAATCAAGAACCATGTGGTTGAGAAGTGAACGTCTTAACCATACCTCCTTAACCAAATACATATAAACACATACACACAAGACTCTTTGTTGAATTTGTTTTTACCACTTATTTCAAATTTTCCTTTTTCACTCCAAACTATATAAATATAGATATCTAAAACAGACAAAAAAACCACACCAAACTTGACTGGTACATATTTTATCGACTCCCTGAAGAATAAAAGGCAAAGTTGACCTCAGCAGGATTTGAACTCAAAACATGACTAAATACTGCAAGCATTCATCTGACACTCAACCAATTCTTCAATCTATCACCTTCAAACCACACAAATTAAACTGGTTGGCTATTTCGAGTTTTTTCATCAACAGTGAGCTGGAGTTCTTTTTCTATAGTGTTCTTTGGACGGTTAACAACTGGATTTAGTGCATACATAAATGTAGCAGCAGTAACAATGAAGATAGAGCCAAACGTATAAATGTCAATGGGAATGTTGAAAATGATCCAACAGAGAATGGCTGTGAAAACAAGTTCTAAAGCACTCGCAAAAGTTTTCAGAATAGAGTTTAGAGAATGTAAGAACAAGCTGACCACAATGCCAATTGACGCATTGTTTAACATAATCAACATTACTTTCACCTGGAAAACAGACATCAGACTGTTCAGTGTTAAAGAATTGACTAGCTCCCCTCGAAATATGAGCAGAGCACCATTGCATATTATTGACTGAATATACATGAAAATATTTTGCACCATGATATGCACATTGCATGCTTTGTCTTTCAGCAGATACTCATTGTAGACACCAGCAAAACAGGAAGAGAACACTTGGATCATGATGAGGAATATAGAAAAGCCAAATTGTGAAGTCATGTTTACATTTTTCCTGACATTTGTGCTTGCGGCAGTCAAAACAGTAGTGGCTGGTGATGATGCTACAGTCATAACTTTCACATGACCGAGTTCTTTGATAAGACATCCAATAGTGAGTAGAATGACAGATACCCATTGAATACACCTAAGACGTTTGTTGAAGAGAATCTGAAAAAAGAGAGAAATATGAGATAATGTAAAATCCTAAATCTACAAACTGATGTAGTTGATAGGTTAAGAGGTTTACTTCCCAACCAAATGGTTTTGGGTTCAGTCCTACACCGAGGAGAAATAGCTTCTATTATACTCTTGAGCTGACTAAAGCCTTGTCAGTGGATTTGGTAGATGGAAATACATCATGTATGTATGTATTTATATATTTGTATCATCATCATCGTTTAATATCCGCTTTCCATGCTGGCATGGGTTGGACAGTTTGACTGAGGGCTGGCAAGCCAGGAGGCTGCACCAGGCTCCAATCCAATCTGGCAATGTTTCTACAGCTGGATGCCCTTCCTAACACCAACTACTCTGAGAGTGTAGTGGGTGCTTTTTACGTACCACCAGCACGAGGGCCAGAAAGGCGGTACTGGCATCGGCCACGCTTGAATGGTGCTTTTTACGTGCCACTGGCATGAGAGCCAGTCAGGCAGCACTGGCAACAATCATGCTTGAATGGTGCTTTTTACGTGCCACTGGCACGGGACCAGTCAGGTAGCACTGGCATCGACCACGCTCAAATGGTACTTTTTACACGCCACCAGCATGGGTGCCAATCAGGCGGTACTGTCATCGGCCATAACAATGACTTCACTTGCCTCAACAGGTCTTCGCAAGCACATTTTATTGCCCAATGATTGAAGGGTACTCTTAAATGGGCTATATATATCTGCATATATGTGTATGTTAGAGTGCATATGTTTATGTCTCCTTGTCTTGACATTGCATATAGTTATAAATGAGAGTCAGTCATACAAGCAATGCTATTGTTTCAATATTATGCAAAAATATGTCTGGCCATGAGGAAATATTAACTTGTTTGGAAACAGGAGAGGTGGCAATAGGAAGGGCATCCAGACCATGCAAGCATGTTAAAAGTGGATGTGAAAGCGATGATGGTGAATGTATGTGTATGCATATATATATATATACATGTATATATAAATATGTGCATGCGTGTGTGTGCAAATTATATAAATTTTCAGTTACTGAACTAAAGCTGCTTAGTAGATATTTTGAAATAATCCCCTCTAATAGATATTAAATCTTATCAAACTTACAAAATACTATAAATCCTTTCAACTTACAAATAGATAACCATGTTTGATCAAATAAATACCAATACTCCTTTAACAACATTTTGATAGTCAATATATTTAACATTTAATTACATTAATTTCAGATCTTCTTTATTTCTATATATATATATCTTTTAATAAAACCCATGCCAACATGGAAAGTGGGTGATGATGATTATAATGAAGATTGTCTTTTATCCTGGTGTCTTAGAATGTACAAGTACTCAGTACTAGAGTCCTCAGTACTCTCTGGTCGGCTTGTTTGCTCAAGGTATAACAGACTAAAAAGGTGAGAAGTAGAAAGAGTGATGACAGAAGATGAAACGAGATGGGTGGAGGGATGAGGGTATGATAGTAGATACAGAGTAATAGGTTGGGGATGGTAGAAAAGTACTTATCATAAATATTTTAATAACCATTTTTCCATGTAAGCAAGACGGAGACACTCACACACTCACACACACAGGGAGAGAGACTGAACCCAAAACCACCTGATCATATACTCTACCTAAAAGGAGTAGACTTTACAGAAAATGAATATATTAAGTTTACCTGAAATAATATTCCAGTTACAACAACTCGAAATTGCAACAAAAGGTAATATGTAGTGGGATCAAAGTTGACCAGGTTGACAAACTGAAGATTGTTATAGAGACTGTACAGTGCCGCGGGCACAAAATAGAAGAGGAAAACTGAAAGAAATAAAAATTGAAGAATATATATATACAAACACACACATATGTAAATAAATAGATAGACACACACACACTATATATATATATATATATATATATATATATATCATCATCATCATCATCGTTTAACGTCCGCCTTCCATGCTAGCATGGGTTGGATGATTTGACTGAGGACTGGTGAAACCGGATGGCAACACCAGGCTCCAATCTAATTTGGCAGAGATTCTACAGCTGGATGCCCTTCCTAACGCCAACCACTCAGAGAGTGTAGTGGGTGCTTTTACGTTTCACCCGCACGAAAACGGCCACGCTCGAAATGGTGTCTTTTATGTGCCACCCGCACAAGAGCCAGTCCAGGGACACCGGCAACGATCTCGCTTGAAAAACCTCGTGTG
>NC_068983.1:32078377-32085001 GCF_001194135.2 Octopus bimaculoides | reverse complement strand
GGCAACGATCTCGCTCGAAAGATTCATGTGTCGCCCGCACATGAGCCAGTCCAGGGGCACTGGCAACGATCCCGCTCGAAAGATTTCATGTGTCGCCCGCACATGAGCCAGTCCGGGGGCACTGATATATATATATATATAAATATATATAGTTACTCCCACCCTGGAAGCTCTTCCTTCTCATTCCCATTATCATCCCTTCCCACACCATTTCCATCAATCACCTTTCTGTGCCTTCAGCCACCACACTCTTCCCTCTGCCATACTCTACCCTAACACCTCCCAAACCAGCTATCATTCTCAACACATTCTCATACTGCCATCATGCCCCACCTACCATAGCCACCCTCATGTACTTCTACATCTCCCTCTTCATAAATCCAATGCCTTGTACATCATTCCCCTACTTTCTGATCTATCCTACTCCCTGAGCCACTTGTATCACTCTCAGCTTACCTCCTCTCCATACAGGTATTTTCCATCAACTACATCTCCACTCTTGTCCATCACTTATGCCATTCACTTTAACCACCCCCATCTCTACTACCCTCCCCCCAAATCTTATGAAACTACCTTCTCTCCCACCTGATCCACTGTTTGTGTCCTCTCTTATACTCACCTATTTTGAGATTCTCTGACATCTCATCACCACCATCTCTACCTTCTTTCTAATAACTCCCAGCTACCCCTATATAATGCAGAGGGGGGGGGATATTTAGCCAAATGTCTCCTCTTTGGTAAGATTCCAGTGCCCGTCCCTCTACCATAATTTAGCCTCTCAACACCTCTCTTTCAAATACACTGCCACTTGAGCAAAGAGCTATTTACTTTACTTTTTTTCTTCCTGTTTTTTTTTTTTATCATCTTGCAACATCATTAGTGCCAGTGGCACACAGTAAAGTGGATGGCATCAGGAAGGGCATAAGCCATAGAAACCATGTCAAAGTTGACATTGGAGCTTGTTGTGGTGCTCAGGGCTCACTAAATCCTGTCAAACCATTGACCCCACACATCATCATCATCATCATTGTTTAACGTCCACTTTCCATGCTAGCATGGGTTGGATGATTTGACTGAGGACTGGCAAGCCAGAAGGCTGCACCAGGCTCCAATCTGATCTGGCAGAGTTTCTACAGCTGGATGCCCTTCCTAACACCAACCACTCCAAGAGTATAGTGGGTGCTTTTATGTGCCACCGGCACGAGGGCCAGTCACACGGTACTGGCAACGGTCTCGCTCAAAAGGTGTTTTCAGAATGGAAAACAGACATTAAATGATGATGATGATATATATATGAAAGACGAATGTCTAACTTATCAATTTCTGTATGAATTTATCATCAAAAGTAAATAAAAGAAATAAAATACTGGCTTCCCCTGCATTATGACTGCCTGAAGCTATGGAAGTTTGGTTATAGAAATTGTAAAGTATGACAACTAATTTCAGAATACAGTCTGAAATTTCAAACATATCCTGTAACAGGAAGATCAGAGATATGACAAATTTTTGGATTGCAAAACAGACTGCTATGGAAAAATCAAGAGGTTACTGGGGACAGAATATAAGGAGTGATAGTATTGTGTTTGCTCTTGCCAATGATGAAAAGAAAGAGGCACAGAAGTGTGATTATGAAAGTTTGTTGAATGAAAAGAATGCATAGAAGACAGGACTTATGCCAATAAATCCAGCAGAAGAAAGTTGACAGCAGCGATATTTAGATGATAAAAATCTTGGCTGGGAAGAGCATGTATAGTGACATGGATAGTCAATCATGTAGAACAAGAAAGTGCCACATCCAATTAATCAGCATAACCATATCTGTCAACTGCTACAAGGGCAAAAAGAGAAAACTAGTGGTCATTAAGAAACATTGAACAGATGAATGGTTTGTGAGAGATATGCAAGTCATGTACAGAGGTACATCAGAATGGTGAGTGTTTCTCTATAATAATAATAATAATAATGATTTCTCACATCAAAACAAGGCCATAAATGTATAAAGAAAAAGCACAGTCATTTGAATAAATTCTAATATTAATGCTTGGATTATAAAACTAATTGTGAAAAACATGCTCACTGCATTATTGTACTGTCTATTGCAATTAAAATTATTAAGTGTAAAATGTTATAGCTACAACTATGCTATTTTCTGCATAAAATGACATGATTAGTCTAATCATTGGCTATAACAAATGAAAACAACCATTTAATTACTTAGTAATTCTGTTTAAGATGAGGAAGAATGTTGTTATGCATATATTTTTTTTTCTCTTCTTTTTTGAGCAATCATTTTCACAACTTGATGTTATTAGATCTGGCAAACGAGAGAGGCCAGCAAAGACAGAACATCACAACAGTTGCAGGATTATGGTCAGCTGTACAATGTTTTAGCATCACAGCCCTGGAAAAGTTCAAGGTTACCACAGAATAAAATTAAGTTTGTTTCAGCCTTACCTTTTTTATTCTTGGAGATTTCATGGTATAAATCAACAAAAGAATTACTGGAAAATAAAATGAAAGTATATAAATATGTATGCACACACGCACGTACACACACATTTTGTATACATCATACACAGAGTCCACCAAAAAAATGTAAACACACTTCAGTGAAAGGAAAACAAGTAGAAATGTTTTAATGGTAAATTTATTCAGACATCATGGGATTAATACAAGTCACTTTTAACCTGTTTTGCCTTTTTTTTGGTGTGAAGTGTCATCAAGAGGTTTAATAGGACCGTTTTCCCTACCACACTACAGCCAAGATGTGCAAGCTCACCTGGATGAGAATTTACAAGGACACTGGATAAGGTGAAGAGATGCAGTTGAGTTCTCTGTACATTCTCTCAATTAAACACTTGAAGACTTTTACTTATAGGGCACCATAAATGATGTCATGTATCGCAAAAAACTAACTACACTGATGGCCCTTTGGGAAGAAATTGAATGGCATGAGCAGCAATCTTTTGAACACTTTTGACCAATGTTGCCCAAAGCAGCAGTATGCTGTACTAATAAGTGTCTGGAAGCTAATGGTGACCACTTTGAGCACCTCTTACAATTGTAGAGGTTAACGATAATCTGAATCAATTCTGTAATGCCTGAATAAATTTAGTATTAAAATATTTCTACATGATGATGATATGTCTGTGTGTATGTGAGTACATGATATATATATATTTGCTGAGGTCCTGTTACACTCGGTTTTGATCTTTTGAGAGGTTAATACGTGTGATAGTGATAGAAAAAGTGCCATCAAACATACTTAAAGTTCTACTTTTTTCAGCACATGTCATTAAAACATCTTTTCCATTGTGTATTGAGATAGAAGTGAAAAGAATCAAGATCTCTGCTCTCTTGTAAGCCAGCCACAAGCCTGACATCGCCAAGCATCACAACATCAGCCAGATGACTGTTTACAGAGTCGTGGAGAGGGCCAAGAATGGGAAAGACCTTAAAGAACGACCTCAATCAGGTAGACCACAAGTTGGCTGTGAGAAAGGCCTTCGAAAGTGATCCGACGTTCAAAATGACTGCACTCGCGGAAAACATCTTGGTGGCTTCCATGTCCAGGGCCATCAAGGAGGAGGGTGTTAAGAGCTTGAGGTGCATGGAAAAGCTTCTGCTCATCGACCATATGTGAGAACAAGGTCAGGAGCACTGTCATCACCTTCTCAATGACTTGAAGTGACATGGCAATCGAATTCTCATTTTTTCTGATGAAAAAAACCTTCATGATCGATCTGGTCATCAACAAGCAGAACTGCATGGTCAGCTTCAGCCAGGATGTCTTTAAGATCCACTACATGTCCATGACCAAACACCCAGCCTCTGTAATGATGCCACCAGTATGGCTCGTGGTCAGTTACAGGCTCACTGCAGCCAAGTACAGGGACATCTTGGTCATGAAAGTCCTGCTCTGGGTGAGAAAGATCACAAAGTTTCACAGTATTAAATATATATAAATATATAGCTTTAGGGAAAAGAACCAAGGTTCATGAACTCATCGATGAAAATCCACTGTCACATATAGAAAAATTAATAAGTAAAAGCACAATAAATAAGTATAATATAATACAAAGTAAATATCATAAGATAAAGATAATAAAACGACTACATGTCTTTCATAACCAATTTTCAAATAGAAAATATATCATTTTAAGCATGGCTACAATCAAAATGACTGAAACAATATTGAAAAATGAAAAAAATATACATATTACACGAGGCTAAAAGTGATAGGCAAGACTATGTTTGAAAAAAGTTACAATATTTAGGTAAAAATGTACATACAAGCAGAGAAAAAGCCAAAGAAAACTTAACAAGGAAAAAACATCGATCACAGATAAGACCGGCCGGTGAATTCAAGAGAGTTACCCGACTCAAAAAGTAGCCCGGGGTAAGAAAGACGATCAGAAGAAAGTAGGAACAAAAAAACGAATCGATTAGTCCTATTCTACTTAATAAGGCTCTTATTTTCATAAAGAATAGGGCTAACTTACCAATGAAGGAAATAAAAGTTATATTTGAGGTGAGGATGACCATAATTCATCACCAAAGAAAATTCTGGACTAGAAAAGACACACCAGATTTCTTTGATATACCAATGGGCGTGCAAGATTCTGCCGAAATTCACAGATCTAGTCAGGATTTATTTACTACACCTACTTCATGAAGAACTCCCTGAATTCGAAGGTGGTCTCTATGGGGATGATGCTTTGTAGTTCGAAATGCTTCTAACCGTAAAATCAAAATATATCAGAAGAGATTACATAAATTTTTCAAAAGCCATGGATTTACCATTATCATTGAGCAGGATCACACTTCTGTGAACTTCTTGGATGCAAATTTTAACCTCACTACTTCAGCTTACCAACCATACCATAAACCTAATAGCAATATTACTTATATACATGCACAGAGCAATCATTCTTCTAATATTCTTGATAACATAACTTATAACATTGAAAACAGAATTAACTCATTATCCTGAAATGAAGAAATTTTTAATAAGCATAGAGACTATTACAATCTAGCTCTTAGGAACGCTGGTTATGAATATCAAATTAAGTACAACAAAATTAACAATGAATTTTCCAATCATAACAACAGCTGTATGGATATGAATTTCAATAAACACACCATATGTTCTAAACACCATCATAAATTGGAACATCCTGGCATACAACTTAACTCTATGCAGTATATTTGTAAAGATAACTCCACCATAAAAAAGAAAAAAAATTTTAACAACTATGGACCAAATAACTAGAATTTTACTAACCAGATTTCTACCAATACCTATATTTCTAATAAGATAAACAATTGTAATGTCACAGGCAGTCATTATGTGAAAAACATTAACATACCCAGAAATAGTAACACGAAACAAAGTCATTTAAAAAAAAAATCTTCTCTTATTTCTTCATATACTCTTAGTTCCCCACACAACTATATAACCAACTTTAATGATGTCCAATATTTTCCTTATAATAATAATAGGAAGAATAGCAATGTTAGTGATGGTGTTAATATGAGAGGTAAAAAGAAACCTATACCTTTCATTCGAATGGGTGACCCGTCCAATAAAAACACCATACCAATAAGAAACACAATAATAACATAATTTGGATTATATTTCCTTTTGCTAAACATTTGAAGTCTAATTTTATAAAGACTATTCATTCTATTATTAAATCAAATTTTAGTAAATGTAGGTATGCTGGGATATTTCAATAACAGAATTATATTTGGCTTTTCTATTTTTCCTAACTCATTTAGGATTATTTCTTCCTTTAACAATAGAAAACTAAATCTTTGCTACAAGAATTTTACCTCCTCTACTACTTATGCTAACCCTAATTATTCAAATAGCTCTGTATCTTCTAACAACGATTCCCATACTAACACAAACTCTTCCTCTATCAACACACATACACATAATAGTACGTCTAATATTAGTAACAATTGTAACTGTAGAAACCCTAATGCCTGTGAGGTTAAAGGTAATTGTAAAATGAAAAATGTTGTGTATAAAGCTACTATTACAACACATGATCTCCCTAGGTTTCATTATATAAGTAGTATACAGACCCTTTTTAAATTACATTTGAATAATCATAAATCATCTTTTAATGATCCTCAGAAAGAAAGTAGTATTAGTTTATCCAAAAAGGTATGGCAACTTAAAAGAGACAACATAACTTTCTCAATTTCTTGGAATATTGTTTCTTCTGCCCCTCTTATAGGATTAGAAATAGAATGTGCCTTTTATGCCTTGAAGAGTCTTATATAATTATGAAAATGAACGGTTCTATCTTAAATTCGAGAGATGAAAGAGTTTTCTCTTGTAAACATATGTCCAAATTTCTTTTCATTAACCTTAAATAGTCTTATTGATTACCTCTTTTTCATTTTCTTATTAGTTCTTATTACACTCTTAGGTTATGTGTATGTACGTATTCTCTGTGTGTGCATGTATGTATGTGTGCTTGTGTGGGCATGTTTATGCACTTGTGCTCATGTTGTTATATGTATCTGTGTGTATATATGTGTATGTATATGTGTATATATGTACATATGTATATATATATATATACATATATATACATATATATATATATA
>NC_068983.1:32068826-32078277 GCF_001194135.2 Octopus bimaculoides | reverse complement strand
ATTTGGCAGAGTTTCTACAGCTGGATGCCCTTCCTATATATATATATATACGTGTGTGTGTGTGTGTATGTATTTTTATGTGCCTGTATGTATATGTATGCTTATGTATGCACATATGTATATTTGCATGTAGGTATGTATGCAAATGTATACTTGTATGTTTTTGTGTTTGCGCACGAATGTATTTTATGCTTTTGTCTACATTTGTACATACAAGTATATGTAGGTGTGTATGTACGTATACTTGTTTTGTCTGTATATGCATGTTTTTGTGTACAGATACATTAACATCATCATCATCATCGTTTAACGTCCGCTTTCCATGCTAGCATGGGTTGGACAATTTGACTGAGGACTGGTGGAACCCGAAGGCTACACCAGGCTCCAATCTGATTTGGCAGAGTTTCTACAGCTGGATGCCCTTCCTAACGCCAACCACTCAGAGAGCTCTCTGAACTTTGCCCAGGCTATTCTTATTCTAGCAGTTACACTTACAGTGCACCCTCCCTCACTACAAACTTGGTCACCTAGATATCGGAAGCTATCAACCACTTCTAGTTTTTCTCCCTGGAATGTGGCAAAGGTTGTTTTCTGCACATTTTCAGTGTTTATTGCTCCTGAGCATCTGCCATATACAAAAACTATCTTGCTAGTTAGCCTTCCTTTGATATTGCTGCACTTCTTATGTGTCCATAGCTTACACTGGGTACAACTTTTGGAGTTTCTACCTATGCCTTTTCTACAGAATGAGCAGGTCCATCTACCTGAAGGGGGTTGTGTTTTGTCTACCTTCCTACTTATTAGAACTTTGGTTTTAGCTAGGTTGACTCTAAAGCCCTTCGATTCTAGTCCTTGCTTCCACACCTGAAACTTCTCCTCTAGTTCTGAATATATATATATATATATATATATATATATGTGTTAAAAAGATGTGTGTGTGTGTGTGTGTATACACATATGTGCGCACACACACATCATCATTATCATTTACTTTTCCATGCTTGCATGGGTCAGAAAAAAGTGTGTTGGAGAAAAATTTTCTATAAGACACCTTTCATGTTGCCAACTCCCACTTGTTTTCAAGTAAGGTAATAATTTCCCAGTCTATTGAACAAGAAACAGGCCCAGACATGTTTTTGTAGTGGACAGTAAACAAACAATACTGTCAGGAAGCCATTGTTTGCAAACTAGCAAAACCAAGGGAGAGGTGAACTCATACACATGTGCGTGCACACACACACACACGGACACACACACACACACACACACACAATGGTTTTATTTCATTTTTCTGTCTACCAAATCCACTCACAAGGCTCTGGTCAACCCACGGCTATAATAGAAGACATAAGGCCCAAACTACATGACTCAGTTCATAATAACCTTATGAACCCATGCTAATATGAAAAAGCAGATATAAAAATGATGATGATGATATAAGGAGAAGGAAAAAGAAAAACAATTTTAGTTTCAAGTAAAGAGGATAATATACATTGTGGGACACAGGTTACGTGAAAATTAAAGATGGCTTACTTTTTTAAATATATAAGCATGGCTGCCAAAAGTTTCAGTAATTCTGTAAACAGCACTACAGTAATTGTGTTGTAGGCATATGTATTACTTGAGGTTTTTGTAGCTGTCACCAAAATACCTGGAATAAAAAAATTAAATTTTTAACAATCATGCAGTCAATATCAATTAGGTGAAGATCCTTTCCTACAAGACAAATATTAGAGCTTAATTTGGAGTTGATGAGCAACACTCTTCCTAAGAAAGGAAGGATCAAGTATCATCATTCTGAAATTGTTATATTGTTATTGAAACAATAAATGTAATCAAAATCTGCAGGCAGAGCTGAATGTTTAAGGTGTTTGCTTCACAACCATGTGGTTCAAGATTCGATACCACTGCATGCCATTTTGGGCAAGTATCTTCCGCTACTGTAAAAAGTTGATCAATACTTTGTAAATAGAATTTGGCAAAGGCAATGATATATGTATATAAATATATGTAGCTGCGTATGTATGCATGCGTGTTTGATTTATATTAACATTAAGATATAAATGTCAGTAAGAAAACAAAAGAAACTGTGCTTTATAAAATTCCTTGCACTGGGTTATAGACATGCCATCAAAGATGCAATGAATTTGCGGTTGTCCTATTGGAAATGTGTAACAAATGATGCTAGTATCAACAAATTGAAATAATTTGTTGATCTTTAAGCTGTGTTCCTATTTAAGATAGTAACTTGTTGAGAAAAAAAAGTAGATATATTTGCTATGAAAGTAACAGTTTGATTAGAAATGTGAAGTTGGCAAGAAAGATTTGGTTGTGGAAGCGTATATAGAAATCCTTTACAGTAGTATATACAATAATAGCATGAAAACAAACACAAAATAAAATGGTCATAGAGGAATGAAAAAAACTGGTAATGATCTGAAACACATAAAAGAAAAAGATAAGAAAAAAATGTTATAGATTTGTTCAAAGTTCATTTTTCAGATATGTTTGTATGTATGTGTGTGTTTATGTGTACACACACACACACATACACATACAGAGTCTTTTTTTTTTTCAGTTTCCATCTACCAAATTCACTTACAAGGATTTAGTTGGCCCTGGGGCCATAGTAGAATACACATGACAAAGAAGCAAGCTTCTTAACTACACAACCAAATCTGCATCTATGTTTTTCCGTAAATGCAGTACTGACAGGATGAAAAGTTACACACTTGCAACCCAGTTACTAAATACCCTAGTAATTCTATCATCTGTCAATCTCAAAAATCAACACAGAATTTAACAACAGCCACCACCACCTTCATAACCACTATTAATATTAATACTAGAGCAAAACATGTAAAACACTGAAGATCATATGGAATATAAGGCAACAAAGAATAAAACTTGCCTAAATTTCAAATTTATGCCATATTATATGAATATATTCTGTACTACTATCTTTCTAAAATAGCCAATGATACCTTTAAAATTTTGAAAGCACTTGTAAAATTTATTTATAAACTGTCAGAAAATCTTATTTGCTAAGGTCTTTGAAGAGTATATTCATAGGAGTTAAATGAGAACAAAAAAATAAAACCATGCTCATAATTTTCTTATTTTGTAGCTAGAATTAGGTACTGTACATAAAAACATTATTATTAAATCATTTATGTTAAAAATAAAAGTAGGGTAAAAATATGAAAACTACTTTTACATTTATATGCATGAAGTATATTTGGAGAACAATAAAAAAAATTGATGATTCAAGTGAATCCAGCTAAAGCAATATTTTTCATCAATAAGAATAGCTAAATACCCAAAGCATTCAGTAAGAAAAGTAGGTTCGCATGAATCATATCAAACATAAAAAGATGTATTGACACAATGAAAAATATCCTTTATTCTTTTTTCTCTTATGAAAGGAAAAAGAAAACCCCCATTAAACTACTAGAAAAAGGAAATCATACCTTGCTGTCAGAACAGTTTCCTATATTTGATGTTGGTTTGTATTATGAGGTCAATAGTTTACTACCTGATCAATATAGTAAATATTGTTTTGCTAATTAATATACACTAAAAGTATCATATTAGCTTTTATAATTATTGCTGAACTTGACTGCTATATGATAAATCCACATCTTACTAAAGACTAATCATGATTGAGAAAGGCAAGGAAGACAAACTCGGAATTTAAATTGACTAAAACTAGAACAAATATGATTATTGGCAGTATAACTCCAAGCAAGTTTTGATATGATTAAACCTCATTAGTGAAGCATAGTCTAACATTGATATCTGAATCTTAAAATGACTAGAGGTAATAAAGAATTTTAGTGAATAAACTCAGAATGACATAAGACTGTGGTAAGGAAGAGTCTTTAGCAGATCAACATGAACCTTATTTCCTCAAGCTCACTGAACTTTAAATGGAGAGGTCAAAAATTTACAGTATCATTTTAACATCACGATAGACATTGAACAAAGATGGGATGTCCAACATGCTCGGAAAAAGTATATCTCGCTTGGTTTAATAATACTAAAATCAAGTGTGGTTCTGTTTCTCAGCTTGAAAACACACAAGTCCAATTGTTACAAAGAAGTACAACAGTATAAGAACGATAAGAATAGGGTGGAGAAAATTCAGAGCTTTTACTTCTGTTAGCAACAAAAAGTCTCTCTCTGAGTTAAAGGAAGATTGTATGATGCTTGTGTACAAACAGCAATGCTATATGAAAGTGAGATGTGGGCCCTAAATGCAAAGGACACACAAAGACTAGAGAGGAATGAAGTTAGTATGCTTCATTAGATGTGCAATGTTAGAGTACATGTACAGCAGTGTTAGCATATTGAGAGAAAAGTTAGGTATAAAAGGAACTGAATGCAGTGTACAAGAGAGAAAACTGTTGGTTTGGTCATGTGATGCATATGGATAAGGATAGTTGCATAAAAAAATGGCAATCAAAATGGATGGAACTGGTGAAAGAGGGAGACCAAGGAAGATATGGGATGAAGTATTGAAAGCTGATCTCAAGATGTTGAGCCTTGTGGAAGAGATGACAAAGGACCAAGATATCTGGCACCTTACTGTACTTGAGAACACTCATCTACCACAACAGAATTGATATCCAAAAACCACCTTGATAAATGTCTATATGTGTAGAGCTCTTCACTTCTTCATTCTCACTCCCCCATCAAGCTTTTTCCCCACATCTCATTCCCTAACACTCATCACTTCTCTATTTCTGGTATTATTTGACCACCATAATCACCTAAGAGCAGAATAAGTACATACTACATACATCCCCTCTCTTCTTTTACCTTTCTCAAGCCATACTCTCTCTCCCTCTGCTATACGTCATCCTTAACACCTCTTTTATCTGCTGTCACTCCCAATGCCCTCATATATCTAACATACCTGAGCCACTCATATATCTCTCACTGTCAATTTCTATAATCATGGCATCTAACCATTGCTCCTCACATTCTTATGGAACTTTCTCCAGCCCACTCACCTAGTCCAATCCTCTATATCACTTCACCTATATTCACTCCACCCCACTGTACCTTGAGGGTATGTCCTGACACATACCCACCACCATCTTTCTTACTTTCCATCCCTATTTTCTCTCTCCCTCCTTCTCCAACTGGAGTATCCTTGTATCTCTTCTCTAGCACAACACCTATCTCTATCTCTCTATTATTCTTTTAACCTCCCATCAACTGGTAGAAGGCCACCTTTCTCAATACTACTCCCAACATTCAAGGGAATTTTGTCTTGCAAGTTGCTTGGTGACCCTGCTAGTGCTGGTGCAAAACAAAAAAAACATATACTCTGTAAAATGACAACCTACAGGAAGGGCACCCAGCCATAGAAAATTTGCCAAAACAGATAATATAGCATGGCATAGTCATCTGACTCATCTGTCCTTGTCAAACTGTTTGGCTCATGATATCAAGGAAAACATATGTTAAATGATGATGATGATGACATGCATTACTGCTAAATATTTTAGTGATAAAAGTTAACATTTACTGTGGTGAAATTTGGACTTAGAAAACAAAATTAAAAAATGTAAAATCACAATTTTGCTGGTTTAACATTTTTGACAAATCCTTTTCTTATTCAAACTGCACTATTTACTGTCTCTCCTGAATCCTTAGTAATGGCCTGAAATGGATGTGGATATTAATGTCAGTCACCAAGTGAGATATGACATAATGAAAGAAAAAAGAAAGGAAGAACTCTTGACTAAAGAATAATGGATAAATAAACAGATGTTACAATTCACCATCAATAGATTGTTGTCTGAAAGACAGACTAGTCAATGTTAGACACTAGATTCAGAGAACAACTTGTATTAAAAAAAGATAAGTCCTTAAATGCACACACAACTTCTTCTGACCAGACCATCAAACTTCTTACTAGAACAAATAAATCAATTACACAAGGAAAAAAAAATACAATCCATGTGAGTTCTCACAGCTGTTATAACAAAAAATGAAAACTGAAAGCTACCAACTTGTCATGTCTAATATGCTGGATCCCATCACCACCATCACCACTAATCGAACATCTTTATTTCCCTACAAACATTGGTTAGATAACCATTTACAGATAACTTGATCCTATTCCTCTTGTTGAAACACAGACCACATTCAAAGATGTTAAAAAATTGATCTGCAAAGATTCATTCAGCCACATGCCACAATCACTAGCTCAAAAACATACAATTTTCTCTCTCAAGCTACCAATCAATTCTATAATTATGTCTGCTGTGAACTAAAGAGGGAGCCGTTATATTGTTTGAAAGAATGATAAAAGAGGAGAGACAATGGCAGTGGAAGGCCAGACAGCAGGAACCATGACCGACTCCGACATTCACATGTGGCCAAATCAATCGCATGTTCTATGTGAGGATTGCCCTGGTTAGCCACATTTGCCATTGGCCTTAATGGTTCAAATATTCATCCAGGAGAAATCAATCCTCAGATTTGAGGGATGAGCTGCCACTACCACTGACAATGATTGTGCATTTATTTGATCTGCTGGAAATAGCAATCAAATTTCTCTCAAGCCATACTCTACCTCTCAAATAATACACACACACAGTAGCAGGAACTTTTCTCTTTTCCTTTTCTGTCTTGCAAGTTCCTGGACAATCTCACTAGTACCAGTGGCATGAAAAAAGTATCTAGTATACACTGTAAAGTGGTTAGCATTAGAAAAGGCAAGTATCTAGTATACACTGTAAAATGGTTGGCATTAGAAAAGGCAAGTATCTAGTATACACTGTAAAGTGGTTGGCATTAGAAAAGGGATAAACTGTAGAAATCATACCAATTTTGACGCTGGAACTCAGCACAACTCTGTGACTTGCCAGAGCTTGTCAAACCTTCCAAACAATGCCAAAGTGGAAAATGAATGTTAAATGATAATGATGATGATATACACCCACACAGTTTCTTCTTTTATTAAGACAGAAACTGAAAGTTTGTTTTGCATCTCAAGTTTCATGCCACTGTGATCTTCTGTAGTAATGTGGAACTCAAGTCCTGAGATAAACTCCATGTTTCAGTTCAAGTCAGTTCTTATTTGAAATTACTGCACCACTAGCTGATCATGGGGGCAGTGGTGGGGGGATACATCTCACTTCATACATTTCATTTTTGGCATAGTTTTCTGGCAAGATGTCCTTTGTATTGACAACCCTTTACAGAAAGTACTGGATGCATTTTTTTCATGACACCAGCACTGGAAAGTTGTCTCATCCCCAGCAATACTAAAGCCTACATTCTCTCTAGTCATTCACCAACCTCTTTGCAGTCTGCATTGGCCATACTTTACCATGACACCAGTACAGGAGATTGATTTGTATCTGGAAATATAAAGGCACTTTGCCTACTCTACATTGTCACTGTTTATTTATTTGTCAGCACCAGAAAAGCTGTTGAACCTCCTGCAAAATAAAGCAAGTACCCTCTTCTCTGCATTGCCCCCATTCATTTGTTTTTTTTTGTTTTTTGTTTCCCTTACACAACTGGTTGGGAAGAGAGCCAGAGGGTCACAGAATAAATAGTAACAAAAGTGAATGGGTGTATGTGTGTGCGTGTGCGTGAGAGAGAGAGAAAGAGAGATGTAAAGGAGAGTAAATAATAGTCATCTACATGCAAGTTATTGTTGCTTAAAACATATTTGAAGAAAAGCAATCAATAACAATTAGTTATGAGAATCCATTCGAAACATCCTTTATTTTGATCAATAATAAAACCAAGCAAACAAATAATTCAGTAAGTAGGTTATTTGGTTTTACCTACATTGTTATGGTTGACTAAACATATACTAAGTATTGATGCAAGAATATTGAAAATATTTAGTTTTTCAGAAAAAAATTTTTAATCTGGTAATAGATCTACTACTGAACTATTAATATCATGTATTTTATCACCTTCTCTGGCAAAAGTCAAATAACTATTAATGGTCTTCTCTACATAATTATACATGGTGGTGGAAGTGATGTTGCCATCATTGAGGTGACATTTTGTCATTGGGGATATCATTTAAGAGTTGCTTTGGTACAGTATATCTTTGGCAAGTCATTCATCACCAAGATATTGTCAGTAAAGAAATTGAACTCAGTACAGCAAATTAAACTACACACCACTTTTATGGTGCTGATGCTGTAATCAATGGGAAGTTGTTTCTACAATATAGTACATCATATCCATAGCTAGGTGAACTGTACCAAGATTCAGACTATTAACCTCTTAGCTGCTTTTCAAATACAATACCCATTCAGTTACCCATGTTCTCTAAACCTATGTATATTATAAAAAGAAAAAAAAAGTAAATATATTTAAGCTTTTAGCAAATATCAGAAGAAAGTGCTGAGCCTCAGGTTCATATGGCTGAGAAGCAAACATACACTTGAATAGAATGCATGAATCCCACTCATGAGTTGGTATTTATTTACACTTGACAGTTAGGTAAACTGAGATGACATATATTTGAGTACTTTACTCAAATATTCATCAAAATGTCAATGGTAGATTTGAACTCACAAGATCTTAAAGCTACAGATATTAGAAATAGAGTTTACCACTGCAAAAAGTGGTCCCTTAACTTGCTAGAAATAGCCACCAAATCTCCTTCAAATCACACTCTACTGTCTCAACAAATGACAGACTGGACAGTAAGAATGGAGTTCACTTTTCATAAACTACCTTACCAAAAAAGATATGTCTCTACCAAGTACAACTCCAGTAGAAGCAGTCTCTTCATTGTGCAATGCTTCCAATGAAAGATGTCAGACAGATGCTGCAGCTCTCAAGTATAGGCCTCAGTTTTTTTTTAAGTGAAACTGATTGCAGGTGCAATTGTGATTGTAATTCACAATGTCAGCAATCCTTAACTTTGGCCTTGGAAGAATCAATATACACTGCCGTAAACAGTTTTTCAAGAGATGTTGAAAATGACAATGCAGAATGTTAATACTCTGGAAATATATTTCCCAATCATTGCAATCCTCCTGTTCACACACCTCAACAACATCTCCAAAAACTACAACGAAGTTACAACACCAAGAAGTAAAGATAACCACCACTGCTGGTTGTAATACAATCAATTGCTTACTTGTCACAAATGGCACACTTCCAATCGATCATAGATTTGCTCAGCCAGGGATAATCTAAGCCTGAACAATAACAGCACTTCTGCTTGCCTTTTTTTCTTTATCCACAAAACAAATCCAGCATAGCTTTCAAGCAAAACAATGAGTTTCTCTATCAGGTAGGTAGTCTGAAGTCCAGATATGAATTATATATATATATATATATATATAAATAAAAGTTTAAAAACCTTATAATATATATATATATATATATGTATATATGTATATATATATATAAATAAAAGTTTAAAAACCTTATAATATATGTATATATATATATA
>NC_068983.1:32064295-32067478 GCF_001194135.2 Octopus bimaculoides | reverse complement strand
ATATATCATCATCATCATCATTTAGCATCCATTGTCCATGCTGTCACAGGTTGGATGGTTTGACTAGGCTGGCACGCTGGAAGGCTGCACCAGACTCCAGTCTGATTTGGCATAGTTTTCTAGAGCTGGATGCCCTTTCTAATGCCAACCACTCCAAGAGTGTAATGGGTGCTTTTACATGCCACTTGCTCGGCTTGATGGATCTTCTCAAGCATGACATAATGCCAAAGGTCTTGGTCATGGTCTCCATGAGGCCCAAATCTTGAAAGGAACTCAGCCACTTCGCCTGTGATGCCCAATGCTTGAAAGGAACTAGCTACCTTGCCTCATAAAATCATTATCATTAGGCACAGGAGTGGCTGTGTGGTAAGTAGCTTACTTACCAACCACATGGTTCTGGGTTCAGTCCCACTGCGTGATACCTTGGGAAAGTGTCTTCTACTAAAGCCTTGAGCCGACCAAAGCTTTGTGAGTGGATTTGGTAGACGGAAACTAAAAGAAGCTCGTCGTATATATACATATGTATATATATGTGTGTGTGTGTGTTTGTGTGTCAGTGTTTGTCCCCCCAACATCACTTGACAATGGTTGTGTGTTTACGTCCCCGTAACTTAGCAGTTCCGCAAAAGAGACTGACAGAATAAGTACTAGGCTAACAAAGAATAAGTCCTGGGGTTGACTTGCTTGACTAAAGGCGGTGCTCTAGCATGGCCGCAATCAAATGACTGAAACAAGTAAAAGAGTAAAAGAGAGTATCGTTTAACGTCCATTTTCCATGTTGACATGGGTTGGATAGTCTGATGGGAGCTGTCCAGACTCCAACTGTCTGCTTTGGCTGGATGCCCTTCCTAACACCAGTTACTTTACAGAGTGTGGTGGGTGCTTTTTATGCAAGGGTACATTTACACAGCACTGGCATGAGTGCAATTTACATGGCACCAACACCTGCAAAAGACATGTCTGTATGTATGGATGACAGCAATTTTACTTAGTTTGACACATCTTCTCAAGTACATTAAATTGCCACAACTCCTGGTCCCTTATCATTTCCCAGCATTTGAAGATCCGGATCTTGTTCAAAACGGAGGCACCAGTATTTTCTTAACAAAACACTTTGAAACTTGGGACACTGGTACAATGTGTCATATAAAACATCTTTTTCTCTTAGTCTTCTTAACAAAAAAACGTACATCGCAAGTTATTTCATGTTAAAGTTGCCGTATTTCTGTAATTTCAACCAATGACTGACGTCCATTCAGCCGTATAAATTAAGTGCTGACTACGTAAACAAACGATTCTGGCGGTGATAAAATTATTATTTCCTTGTCAAAAAATGGCTGAAGCATATTGGCAATAGCTAATAAACCTTTCTATTATAGGCACAAGGCATGGTTTTTGAGGGAAGGAGCAAGTCGGTTAGGGTTACGGTTAGGGTTAGGGAAAACGAACACACATGTGTTGCCTCTGCAAAATGTCAGAAGTAATGGAGATTAAATACGCTTCACACCGCTTAAAATGCCAAAGGAGTAAGTATAAACAGCTAAATACTTGTCAGTGATTGGTTGAAATTATCGAAATAAGACAATTTTTTACATGAAATAAATCTGAATACAAAATTTTTTTTCTGTTCTATAACACAAAATAGATAAGTATACGAAGTTTGAAAGTCTTTCGGTACCAAAAACACTACATAAAACATAAATGAAAACTGGTGCCCCCGTTTTGAACAAGATCCGAAGATCCTTTTTCACTACTTCCTCTCACATCTTCCTGGGTCTACCCTTTCCACAGGTTCCCTCCACAATTAAATATCACATGATCGTGATCAACCAGACTATCATATGTTATACATCATTGGTCAGAATGCAATTTGCATCATTTTAGCATTCGACTGATGTCATCCCACTGGCTAGGCAAGCAGGCCAACATTCCTCCTGACCAGAAGGCTATTATGCCATGGGGGTTACCCATTTACAGCTGAGTGGACTGGAATAACATGAAATAAAGTGTTTTCCTCCAGAACACAGTGTATCACCCAGTTGAGAATCAAACGTAAAATCTAACAATTATGAGTGCAACAACCTAACCACTACGCCATGCATCTTTACACACACATATATGCAGATGCAGGTATGACTGTGTGGAGGTGGTAGTAGCAGCAGCAGCAATAGTAGTAATAGGAGGAGGAGGATGAGGAGGAGGACATTCATCTCAATAGCAATCAAACTGGGAGTTAAATAAATTTTGGTGTACTGAAAATAAGTTATGTTTGCAGTTCCAATTCTTATTACTCATTGACTATAATTATCCAATAAGGAAGCCTATATTTGATCCCTCAACTTCCTAGAAAAGGAGACATCTCCCTAACATCAGTATGTATATGTATGTTTGTGCTTCTTTGTCTAGATAGCGGGTGATACTTGTAAATAAGTCTGAGCACAGGAAAATATTTCTTTGGAGACAAGTAAGGGTTGGTAGAAGGAAGAGCATCCAACCATAGAAAAATGTACCTCAAGCATGGAAAAGTAGACATTAAAACAATGAGAATGAATTTTAGACATTATAAAATCCATATTTAATACTTGAAGATGCAGTATTTTTTAAAATTTCCATGCACAGTGGGCCAGGAATTTTATTATTTGATCTCCAGTGCACCACGAAATCAAAATAACTAAAAATTTCTGCCCTCTTGTCTTAAAAAAGTAAGGATACATTGGATAAGATAGTCTTATACTAAGTCATCTATCTATATCTATAAAAATGAGAATGTCTGTCTGTCTCTGTGTGAATCCGTAAAACTTGAGAACTACACAACAAATTTCATTCAAATTTTACACATGCCTTACTTAGGGTCCCGGTTGTGTTTTAGTCAAAAACAAATTTTTCACTTCTTGCATAGTTCAAGCCCACAGCAACATCATATCTCCTCCACTATTTAAATATTACGTGTCAAAAGTGAAACAAAAACACTCATGTCAAATACTTTCACTTTCAAAATGAAACTATTCCACTATTTCAGTATCAAATCTGAAACAATCACATTTCCATACTGTAATGACATACTTTCACTTTAATGGTTTCATTTCCATACTGAAACTACTACAGTGAAACTATACTCTCACATATATACAGGCATACATACATACATATATATACATACATATATATATATATATATATATA
>NC_068983.1:32063742-32064164 GCF_001194135.2 Octopus bimaculoides | reverse complement strand
ATGCACAAATGTATCCATATACATGTATATATATATATATAGATGTGTGTATATATATATATATATATAGATACATGTATACATATAGATGTATATGTACACGTGTATGTATAGATATATATATAGATATAGATCTATATGCATACATGTAAATTTGGAAATTATATCTATGCATAACTGCCATAACCCCCATGAAAATTCATATATTTTTCATGTTGAAATTTTAACCATGCATATTACACACAAATATTTGCTTTATCACAATCACCTAAAAGTCTCAGGGTACTATTTGCAGTATTACTACAGACATGCGAACTGTGTGATCAGGCAACTCTATGGCTCAAGTACAGGGACAACCTGGCTGAAGACTTTCAGTGGCAAGCTCAACGGCTCTATCTTGACATGGAGGGTATCAGCAATGA
>NC_068983.1:32063337-32063732 GCF_001194135.2 Octopus bimaculoides | reverse complement strand
CTCAACGGCTCTATCTTGACATGGAGGGTATCAGCAATGAAGTCTACAATAAAACTCTCATTGACATTGAAGACAGAATTGCCACACTGGGTGGTAATGGATTGTCCACATATGGCCTGCCACAAACATTCAGGTCAGGGTCAAATAGCCTTCCCACTACTGTCATTCGTGAAACATCTTACGACACTCAAGCGCTTTCAAAGTACATTGCTGAAAACGAGCATAAATCACTTCCGGACCAGCTGCAGGCCTACACAACTATTATTAACAGTGTACGCCAATGTGAGGGACGAATCTTCTTCCTTGATGCTCCTGGAGGGACAGGAAAAACATTTATAACAAAGCTTCTCCTTGCAGAAGTTAGGCAGCATCAGGACATTGCAGTAACTGTGGCT
>NC_068983.1:32060107-32062813 GCF_001194135.2 Octopus bimaculoides | reverse complement strand
CAAGCGAGATCGTTGCCAGTGCCCCTGGACTGGCTCCTGTGCAGGTGGCACTTAAAATACACCATTTTGAGCATGGCCGTTGCCAGTACCGCCTGACTGGCCATCGTGCCGGTGGCACGTAAAAGCACCCACTACACTCTCGGAGTGGTTGGCGTTAGGAAGGGCAACCAACTGCAGAAACTCTGCCAAATCAGATTGGAGCCTGGTGTAGCCATCTGTTTCACCAGTCCTCAGTCAAATCGTCCAACCCATGCTAGCATGGAAAGCGGACATTAAACGACGATGATGATGATGATGATACATACATATATACATATACATATATTTATTCTGAAAAAAATACATGTACCGAGATGCAATTTGAAAAAAGCCCGCCACTTACATAGATATATAGGGATAAACAATCTTCTATGTACTATGTTGGATACATGAGGTTTTGGTACTTTTTAAATGGCCTGGTTATGTGACAATGGCATAGGCTACTTCACTTGCCAGGTCTTCTCAATAACAGCATATCTCCAGAGGTCTCGGTCTCTTGTCATCGCCTCATGCTTCACCACCTCCTCCCATGGCTTCCTGGGATCTACCTCTTCCACTGTTAGGGAGTGACACTACTTCACACAGCTCTTCTCATCCATATGCAGCACATGACCATACCAGCGAAGTCATCTCTCTTGCACACCACAACTGATGCTTCTTATGTCCAACATTTCACTCAGGGCACTTATACTCTGTTGCGTGTGCACACTGACATTACACATCCAGCAGATCATACTAGCTTCATTTCTTTCAAGCCTATTCATGGCTTCAGTCATGGCCCATGTTTCACTGTCGTGTAGCATGGCAGTTTATACACATGCATCATACAATCTACCTTTCACTCTGAGCGAGAGGCCCTTTGTCACCAGTAGAGGTAGGAGCTTTCTGAATTTTGCCCAAGCTATTCTTATTTTAGTAGCAACACTCTCGGAGCATCCATCCCCACTACAGACTTGGTCACCCAGGTAGTGGAAGCTATCAACTACTTCTAGTTTTTCCCCCTTGGCATGTGATGGAATCTGTTTTCTGAGCATCTACAGTGTTTATTGCCCCTGTGCATCTGCGGCACACAAAAGCTATCAGCCTAGTTAACCTTCTTTTGATGTTGCTGCATCTCTTACACATCCATAGCTTACACTGGCTACATCTTTTGGAGTTTCTACCTACACATTTTCTACAGATCAAGCAAGGGGTTAGTGATTTGTTCACCTTCCTACTTACTAGGACTTTGGTTTTTGCAGCATTGACTCTAAGGCCCTTCGATTCTAAACCTTGCTTTCACACCTGAAATTTCTTTAGTTCTGGTAGTGATTCCGGTATGAGAGCATGGTCATCAGCATAGAGGAGCTCCTGAGGGCAACCTGTCTTGAATCTTGTTATTGTCTGGAGAACTATGATGAATAAGAGGGGGCTGAGGACTGATCCTTGGTGAACCCTGACTTCTACCCGGAATTCTTCACTATACTCATTGCCGACCCTTCCCTTACTGACAGCATCCTTGTACAGCTCTTATTAACCACTCGTCTATCCCTAGTTTCCACATCGCCCACCAGATAAGGGATTGGGGGACCCTGTCAAAGGCTTTCTCCAAGTCAAGTATAGGGGCTTATCTTTGGCTAAGTATTTCTCCTGCAGTTACCTTACCAGGAATATAGCATCAGTGGTGCTTCTACCTGGCACAAAACCGAACTGCATCTCATCTAAGCAGACTCTCTCCCTAATTAGTTGGGCTATGACACTCTCCGTGACCTTCATCACCTGATCCAGCAGTTTGAAACCCTTGTAGTTATTTCTATTTAAAGCATCACTTTTACCTTTGTAGCAGTTCACTATGGTGCTGCTATGCCAGTCATTGGGTATGATTACTTCGTGAACTACCTGGTTTACAATATGGGTGACTAGACCGTAACCCACACCACCAGATATTTTAAGCATCTCAGCAGTAATTTCTGATGGGCTGGGGGCTTTTCCTGACTTCATATGCTTAATTGCTTTATCTACCAGGGTGGTATCAATTCGGGTAGCTGGTCCCTCGACTGGGTCAACATTTGGCAGGCTCTCCACCTCCCATTCATTTTTCACATTCAGCAACCTTTCATAATGGCTTCTCCAAGCCTCTTTCATTGCAGAATCATTAAAAGCAAGTGCACCATCATCCATGCAGCCACACTTCTTTCCTCTAACATCACAATTTTCTCTCACACACTGTCTCGCAATTCGAAATACTTCAGTTCTTTGGATTCCACATCACTGAACATTGGCAAACTTCTTTTCTGCTTCTTACTTGGCTATGTATACCTGTTGCCCAGCCTCCCTTCTGGCTATCTGGTACAGTTCCCTGCTACACCCACTCTTCCAGGTTTTCCAGTCCTGTTTCTTTGCTTTAATGGCCTTGTCTACCATATTATTCCACCACCATGGTACCTCAGGTCTGGAAGGGACTTTGCACCAGCTGCAGATTTGGTCTGTGGCGCTCAGTAAGCTGTCCCGTAGGAATTTCCAGTTACTCTCTATGTCCAAAGTATGTAGCTCCTCCCTCTCATCAAATTTCTCAATGAGAAATCTCTGACCATGTGGAGGGTTCTTTAGCTTCCAAATCCTTTTCTGGATTGGTCTGCTTTTTGGTATCCTTCTGGCCCGAAGTCTAAAGTCACTAATGACTAGCCT
>NC_068983.1:32044531-32060012 GCF_001194135.2 Octopus bimaculoides | reverse complement strand
GTATTTAAGAGCAACCTTGCATCCCGCTCTCTGGTGAGGATGAAATCAATCTGGCTTGCAGAATCGCCTGATTGATAGGTTATCAGGTGGCTATCTGGCTTCCTGAAATCAGCATTGCAGATTAATAGGTTGCTTGCATCACAGCACTCCAGCAGTCTAGTTCCCTCTTCGTTTCAGGAATCAATTCCCTGCCCCCCCCCCCTGAACACCATGGAAGATACGAGACTGCCCTCTGACATGCCCATTAAAATCTCCAGCCACAAAGACGAGGTCATTGCCACTCGTCTTTGAGGTAGCCTGTAGAAGGTTATCATAAAAGTGGTTCTTCTGAGCATTAGGAAGCCCACTTGTGCAGCATAGGCAAAGATAATTGTAGCTATACTATTCTGCAGGACTAGCCTGAGCTCAAGCACTCTACTGCATACCCTGACTACCTCTATGACTTTATCCACCCATTTCTCTGCAAAGAGTATGCCTATACCCCCTACTCCATCACTGTTACCTTCCCAGAAGATTTTACACCTATGTGCCTTGCCTGTGAGGACCCTGGCTGAAGCTCCTCTCCTCTTGTATGCAGCATACATCAACATGTCTTCATTCAAGCATATCTACAATCTTACTAGACCTACTTTTCAACGTGCCTAATTTGACAGTGCCAACCCTAAAAACTGGGAAAGGAATGTGGGAGGAGGCATGGGAAGAGGAGATGTTATTCAGTGTTTGAAAATAAGAAGGACGTTTTTGTGTTTGTTTGATAGACATGCTACACCTGTTCTCACTTTTGACCTGTCATCATTCAAGTGTGTTAAGATTGTTGCCCCTACCAGGTGTAGGAGTAGGTGTTCGCGGCATTGTAAGTATAAGCACTATGGACATCGTAAATTTAAGCATTACTGGTGCTGTAGATATAAGTAAATAAATAAATAAAATTAATAGAAATAGATAAAAGTAAATATGAATATCAATATGCCAATGTTAGAGTAAGTAAGTGGGCAGCTAAGCTAGTTGCATTTGTCCTGGCAGAAAGAGAGGGAGAGGAGGGAGGTGAAATTGCAGGTATGACACAGGATACCACCTTTATCACAGCTACAGCTCATACTATTACTATCACCCAGTTACAATCTCAACTGTCAATCTACTACCGCTCTCACAATCTATGCCCCAGCAAAAGGAGTAGAAGAAGTGTCATTGAATAGTGAGAGAGCGGGTGGGGTGGGGAGTCAAGGTGTGACACACGGACACAGAAATTCGTTTTGGCATGTATTATTATTATTATTATTATATATATATATATATATATATATATATATAATAAAAGTATAGTGGATAGAACAAAAAAAGTTAAAATCAGGCAGACTACAATTAACACATACATATACAGGTTTAGTTAAGATAAAATAAGGATTGTCTAAACTGAAACATATACTGATATATTAGAGATATAAAAATATATGAATGCTAAAAATATACATGGACATATAGGTATATACATATATAAACATACTGATAATAGAATATAGATAACAATAATAGTGGAATATAGATAAACGTTTTTAATAAAATTCAAAATATGATATAGTATACATAGGAAGCACTAAAGACTTCAAGAAACAATATAGAACACATGTAAATTCTTTTGATAAGTTAAAACATAAATTCAACAGCGCTAGCCAGATATATACACAACTTAAAATTACATTAATTATACATTATCTTGGTCAATAATAGATGAGGCCCCACCATACAATACGATTACTGGCAGATGTCGAATGTGTATAAAAGAATCATACATTATCCTTCACGTAATTAAATTCCACTGTTTTAAATAAATTTTCTGACGCTATTCATTTGTGCAACCACAGATACTACTCAACTTCCATGAGACGATTTAAATTTGAACCTACTTAGTATTAATTTCTGTTGCACAGCAATATATTGCCAATACAAATATAAATTTTAAGAAAGAAAGTAAGCAATCTAATTTTACTCCCATCAGCCCTCGTAAAAACTTCCATAATTTACACTCTTCTATAAAAGCATCCAATTTTCTCATACCTTTGTAAAGAACTGAATGCATATCTAGAATAAACATCATTTTTCTTTTTCCCTGATGAAGAGGCATTCTCTGGAAATGAATCTTAAGATTCAACTGTAATTCGGATGAATGAGCTCCAGAAACAATTGTCGGAACACTATTTTTTCTAACATCTTGAGAGAAAAGCTGAACATAAGAAGCATCAGTTGTGGTGTGCAAGAGAGGCGATTGCGCTGGTATGGACATGTGGTGAGAATGGACGAGGATAGCTGCGTGAAAAAGTGCCACACCCTAACAGTTGAGGGAACCTGTGGAAGAGGTAGGCCCAGGAAGACTTGGGCTGAGGTGGAGAGGCAAGACCTTCGAACATTGGGCCTCACCGAGGCGATGACTTCTGACTGAGACCTTTGGAAATGTGCTGTGCGTGAGAAGACCCGGCAAGCCAAGTGAGACCTAAATCCAAGGCCTCTGCCAGGAGTGTAGCCAGCCCACTCATGCATACCTTTCCTACATTGGACACTAAACTCCGCTTGCGAAGACTTGTTGAGGCAAGTGAAATCGAACTAAATTCGACGACTGGCACCCGTGCCAACGTCGTCTCCTTCATTGGACACAAAACTCAGCTTGCGAAAACTTATTGGGGCAAGCGAATAGCAAAATCGGGGTCGCCTTTCTGGCACTTGTGCCCGTAACATATGTAAGGATTTTCGAGCGAGATCGTTGCCAGTGCCCCTGGACTGGCTCTTGTGTGGGTGGCACATAAAATACACCATTTTGAGTGTGGACGTTGCCAGTACCGCCTGACTGGCCTTCGTAGGATTTTTGAGCGAGATAGTTGCCAGTGCCCCTGGACTGGCTCTTGTGCGGGTGGCACATAAAATACACCATTTTGAGCGTGGCCGTTGCCAGTACCGCCTGACTGACCTTCGTGCGGGTGACATGTAAAAAGCACCCACTACACTCTCTGAGTGGTTGGCGTTAGGAAGGGCATCCAGCTGTAGAAACTCTGCCAAATCAGATTGGAGCCTGGTGTTGCCATCTGGTTCACCAGTCCTCAGTCAAATCGTCCAACCCATGCTAGCATGGAAAGCGGATGTTAAACAATGATGATGATGATGATGATATAACCCAAATCTCTTGTTGATGCCTATATCTAAAATTTTTTTAAAAACATTTGTTATCTATATTCTACAATTATTTTTATTTATATTCTATTATTAGTATTTTTATATATCTATATACCTATATGTTCATGTATATTTTTAGTATTCATGTATTTTCATATCTCTAATATATCAATATATATTTCAGTTTGGACAATCCTTATTCTATCGTAACTAAACCTGTATGTGTTAATTGTAGTCTGCCTGATTTGAACTTTTTCTATCCACCATGCGACATAATGCTATACTCAAGAAAAGCCACCCACCACCAAAACAGAATTGAGATCCTAAAACAAAGGTGCCACATAAAAAGTATTAGTGTGGGTGTTGGTGGCACATAAAAAGCACTTGTGTCGATTCCACTTTAAAAAGCACTAGTGATGGTGCCATGTAAAAAGCAGCCAGTACTTACTGTAGAGTGGTTGGTATTAGGAAGGGCATCAAACCATAGAAGACAAGCCAAAACAGACTATGGAACCTGGTGTAGCCCCAGGCCTTGCCAATTCCTGTCAAGCCATTCAACCTATGTCGACATTAAATGTTTATGATGGTGTGTGTGTGTGTGTGTGTGTAAAAAGCCATGTAAAATGCATTTGTGCTTGTGCCATGTAAAAAGCACTCAGCACACTCTGCAAAGTATCCAGCTGTAGAAACCAAGCCAAATCATAGTAGAACTTGGTTTGATACAGCTCTCCAGCTTGCTAGCTCTGATCAAACTGTCCAACCCATGCCCGCATGGAAAACATACATAAGCTATAATAATACGCGCATATACATATATACAATGAACTTCTTTCAGTTTCTGTCTATCAAATTCACTCAGAAGGTTTTGGTCATCCCAGAGCTATACCAGAAACCATTTGCCCAAAGTTCTACACAGTAGGACTGAACCTGAAATCATGTTGATGGGAAGGAAACCTCTTAACCACACAGCCACACCTTAACAAATGGGGATGGTTTGGTGACATGTACCATGTTTTCACTAATTGTTTTAAGTCTTTCTGAAGTAATGACATCCTCAGACCTTTAATCTCTTAACCCAGTAAAACATCCAGGATATGACATGCCGCTGGTATTTATTTCAGTCCAGGAACCAAACCAATGACTGTACAATTGTGAGACCAACACTCTAATCACAAGGCCACATACTTTCACACACACGCACAATACAAACATGCATATATATACATACATATATATGTGAGAAACATAATGAAAAGTTCCAAAGTACTTATAAACAAGGTTAGTTAAGTAAAGTTGAAATTTTAGGGCAATAACAAATTATAAAAAAAAAGACTAACAGTGCTTCATAAAGTATACCACAAATCAAGTTATTTTTGCAGTGATTATAACAATTGGAATGAAATTGTAGTAGATTTTATCATATAACAGGGTTCATGGCAGACTTGTCATTGTTTGAAAGATTGTAGGTTAATTGCAATGCATGTGTGTGTGCACGCATGCACATGTCATGATAAAAGAAAACAATATTATTCTTAGCATGTGATGTCAGTGCAATTGGTAAAGAACTACACAAGAGGCAAAAGCAAGCAGAGTGTTTGCAGCATTGAGTACTTTTATTCAACTTGCCTAGAATGACTTCAGAGAGGACCAAAATAGCTGACTAACAACAGCAAGTTGCTCATTCACTCAAATATTGAATTTTTATAGACTTTCTATTTATATTAACAATGTCTGTAAAAGACATATACAAATTTACAGGACAGAAATTAGTTTGGCAAAAGATAGTTTTTCATACCAAACTGCTTCTCTTGAAATGCTAACCAAATACAGCATAAATAAAACAACTACATTGATACCAATCCTATGTCAGGCTTCTTAACTAGAGGAGCTCTTTATGAATTACATATACTTTACAAATACATGTGTATGCACTCAGGTTATTTGCATAAGGATAGATTCATTTGATAAAGTGTAATTCACGCAACATAGTTAAGCTTGCAAACTGAATTGTTTTATTATCAGCTTCTACTGAGGATGATGGAGATTTTCAAAACAATGGAGTAGTATTCCTTTTTGTCTATTTTGAGTTTGAATAGATTACAGGACAAGATTATCCAACGTGCTTTTCTTTTCGTAAAATGGTATATTTCAATTGGCTGCTATTTCAAGAAAGTTAAGCAACCACATAAAGGCTCCCTCATTGGATGATTAAAGAGAAGTAACAAGTGTTGTTTTCTTTAATAAACTGTTGGTTTGGTAAAATGAGCAAACCTCGAATATGACTCCCAAGAAAGAGCACAGTGATTGAGAAGAGACTAATGGCTCATTTAAAATGGACCACAAAAAACAATTCACTCCCTTGCAGTAAATTCAGGTGTGTCCTCTGCAATATGTCAACAAGAAATGAAAAAAATAATAGTAAAAGCAAATACTGAAAAAATTAAATGAAGAGCAGGAACTTCTATAATCTCAAAAGGGGCCTCAGGATATGGTTAGACCAGCTTTATCCATAGTTTAGATAAAGGTGGACTTGGGTGGAAGCAATACAGAGCCAACTAGCTCAGAGGAGTAGAGGCCAATATAGTAATGGTAAAAAAGGCAGTGAGATGAGACAGCATGGCTGCTGCAGGTTAAAGATTAAAAGTATACTGGTAACTCTAAGTCAATCCATCAAATGGGATTGAAAATATTCATGCACACAGCTACAGCAACATCCTGCATGTGGGAACAGTTTTCTAATATGAGTATCACTTTAGCTTTGTAGAGAGTCTGTAACTGTTGGAACCAAAGTATTTTTGGGTCTTGAAGAGGAAGGCTAGTATTTGGGATACAGTTTTTGCCATGTTATGAATGTGAGATTGTCAAGAGGGATCATCAATGAGTGTGAGGATTTGTAGCAACTCTGGGGGGTATTAATTTGCTTTCAAAGGTTTTGATGACAGTATAATATTCTTTAAATAAAATAAAGAAAATCATGATCATCGTTTAACATCTGCCTTCCATGCTAGCATGGGTGGGACAGTTTCACAAGAGCTGGCCAGGCTGAAGCCTGCACTAGACTTCTGTGACTGTTTTGGCAGGATTTTTACAGCTGGATGCCCTTCCTAACACCAACCACTCGGCAAAGTGGACTTGGTGCTTTTTTGTGGCACAAGCACAGGCGAGGTGAGGTGAGTAGTGCTTTTTACATGGCACAAGCACAGATGAGGTCAGTTTTGGCAAGGTTTTTACAGCTGGATGCCCTTCCAAACACCAATCACTTTACAGTGTGGACTGGGTGCTTTTAAGTGACACCTGCACTGACAGGATCACCAAGTACTTGCAAGACAAAAAAAAAAAAAGAAAAAACTTTCAAGAGGGGCGGAGGCATTGGAGGTCATTCTGTGTTGGATGATGAAAAGGTTATAGTGAGACAGATACAGGTGTCTTGCTGTAGAGGAAGTTCAAGGTTACCTGGCTGGAGAGAGGAAGATCAGGAATGAAGACAGAAACAGGTGTGCTACTGCAAAGGAAATACAGTTACCCAACCTGAGGGAAGTGCAGGAGGAGAGAGAGTGGAAGACAGCAGGATAGAGATGGTGGCAAAATGCCGGGCATACCTACAAGGAACAGGGATCAGAAAATAAATGGGATGGTTGAGTCAAGGAAGCGAGAGATATAGATGGTGGCAAGTGCCAGAGCATACCCTTAAGGTTCAAATGCCACAATATAAGTGGCAGGATATTGCAAATTATTTACTGCTATTTTCCTTATGCACCCAGATGATACAATATCAGTATTCTCCTATTGTTTGCAAATCTATTAAATACAGCTAGATGCAGGCATAGCTGTGTAGTTAAGAAGTTTGCCTTCTAACCATATGGTTTCAGGTTCAGTCCCACTGAATGGTACTCAGGGAAAATGTCTCCTATTATAGCCCTGGACTAACCAAAGCCTTGCAAGTGAATTTGGTAGATAGAAACTGAAAGAAGTCCTCTGTGTATGTGTGTGCCTCCTTGTCTTGACATTGTCATCATCATCGTTTAACGTCCGCCTTCCATGCTAGCATGGGTTGGACGATTTGACTGAGGACTGGCGAACTAGATGGCTATACCAGGCTCCAATCTGATTTGGCAGAGTTTCTACAGCTGGATGCCATTCCTAATGCCAACCACTCCAAGAGTGTAGTGGGTGCTTTTACGTGCCACTGGCACGAAGGCCAGTCAGGCGGTACTGGCAACGGCCATGCTCAAAATGGTGTATTTTACCTGCACAGGAGCCAGTCCAGCGGTACTGGCAACGATCTCGCTCAAATGTTTTTTCACGTGCCACCGGCACAAGTGCCAGTAGGGCGACGCTGGTAACGATCACGCTCAAATGGTGCTATTTATGTCCCACTGGCATGGAAGCCAGACAGCTGCTCTGTCAATGATCACACTCGGACGGTGCTCTTAGCGCTCTACTGGTACAGTTGCCCGAACAGGTCTTCGCAAGCCAAGTTTAGTGTCCAATGAAGGAAAGGTACACATAAATGATTGTCACTGTGATATAAGTTGTATCATTTGTTACCAATCTTCTATGAAAATGTTTGCATCCAGCCATAGAAAATCTGCCTCAATGAATTCCATCTGACTTGTGCAAGAATGGAAGAGTGGATGTTATAACGACATGATAATAAAATAAAAAGAGAGTACTGAACAATTATTGCTAGAGAACAAATATGAAACAGTTTTTGTTGCATGATAATACAAGATTCTTTAAGTAGAATACTGGTTTCAAATTTTGACACAAGGCCAGCAAGTTCAGAGGAAGAAGTAAGTCAATAACATTGACCCCAGTGTTCAGCTGGTACTTATTTTATCTACCTTAAAAGGATGAAAGACAAAGCAGACCTCAGCAAAATTTGAACTCAGAACGTAAAAGATGGACCAAATGCCACTAAGCATTATTCCTGGTGCACTCGTCACCCTCTTTAATATTCTACCGGCTTATCATCCTCTTTAAGTAGAATATTAAATCTTTAAAATGCCTAGAATACTCACAGTCTTGGTTGCTATAACTGTTGGACCGTTATTTTGGCATTTGGAAATTGTCATGCAAATCTTTAAAGCATTCATGGTTACAAAAACTCTATGAAAAGAGGAGTTATTTTCATTGAAATAATAGACAAAAATAGAACAGTTTTTAATGAAATAGGGAGTTTTAGCTTCTTTTTACCTGTTCATTCAGCCATTCTGCATGAATCCACTTCAGAAAACTTTTCTATAATCATATGACTTGTTCTATATCCTCAAAAAAAAAATATTCTCTACCATCTTTAAAATAAAGACAACATGTGTCTTAGAACAGTGTATTCTCACAATAAAGACAGAATGACTATGTAATATAATAAATGCCGATTGATTGGTTGTATCACAGATGTCCACTCACCAAGGCTACACAACAATGACAACAGATTAATGATTTGATACATCCAGAAAAAGTCTTCATGGAGTTTTGATGTCAAAGGCCATTTTGTTGTCACAGACCATTCAAGCAAGATATATTGCTCTTCTTGTTAAGTAACACCAGCCTACTCTAAATGTTTAATAGTAACCTAGTGATACAGACACCAGGATCTGTTAGACATATAGATTATAGGAAAATTCTCAATTGAATACAGCAGTCTATTCATTACAAGTCATTCTTTATTATGAGCCTGTTATAAAGTTAATAACTTAAACAGTCTTAATCTTAAACTGGTAACTTATTGAGGGAGATTGCTACATGATTGATTAACTCTTCATGGGCTGGCAGAGTTGGAATTACACAAAAAGCCACTGGGATCCCGAGGGACCCCCGTTTTATTTTTGCACATTTCTGCACTATCCATAAAGAAATATTTTTAATCTTGTATATATGTGTGAGTGCAGGATACAGAACAAGAAATTTAGCACCTTATAGGTATATATTTGTAATTATTATCATTTAATGGAGGGGAATTAAAATATAATTTATTGACTGAAAAAAAAACCTTTATTGAAAGAAATTAACACTCTTTATAGTTTTATAAACTATACATATAGCACTAAATATAAAATAAAATAAAATTATTTAGTATATTGATTCATACCGGTGCAAATACGAAGAAAATTGACTTATAGTCCATCAGAATATCAGAAAAAAAAATTTCACAGAAGGCCAATGGGGTCCAGTTGGACCCCAGTGACCATATTTTATGCTATAACATCCAACTGACTGGAAATTTTTAACTCAAAATTTGTACGTACATGCATAAACTATTGACAATAAAAGTCATGAGATATAAAATCCTTTAAATAAAAAATGTAAAAGTTGCATAACCTTTAAAATTTTCTGGGGTCTCAAGGGACCCCACCTGCCCATGTTGGGTTAAATGAGCCAATCAACTATTTAGAAACTACTTCACTAGCTTTAATGTTTGGGTTATAAATTAACTGAAGCAATTACACTATAGAAAGTTTCATCAAAGAGTAGTTTCAATTGTGCAGTGAAGTTGAAATATTTAATACATAGATTTCTCTCCTAACCAGTCAAGTCAACTACTAAGATAATGAAAATTAGAATATCTTTTCTAAAAAAATAATACCTTCAGCCTACATCAATAATCTTAAAATTAGTTTCCTTTTTTTTTACAGATGATTTTAGTAACAGATGGTATTAGCTTATTTACACATTTCCCTATCAATTATGTTTGCAATTCTTTCACTATACAAATAGCTATATAATAAATAAGCAACAGGAGGTATTATTTTCTGTTATCATATCCCAAGTTAATAATTCACTGTAAATAAAACATTAGAAAACTTTTAACTGTGTTAATTTTAAAAAATTCTCTACAGCAACTTGCTTCTGTTTGTAAGATACAAAGCAGAGTTCTGTATCTTAAAAACATTTAGAGATAATGCCCATAATTGAATCAAAACTATATCATAATAAATTATTTTTAAAATTTATTTAAACACAAAGGCAGTGTTACTAGAAATATGACAAAAGAATATGGTGAAAAGTACTTCATTTCTTTGAGGAAGGAAAGCTAAGTTTTTTTTGGTGGATGGGATTAATAGAGTATTCAATGCAAAGTAATAACACGTCTACAGTATTACTTCATTAAAGCAGTCCAGCCTTAAAGACACACCCCAATTTTGACTTCAAACTTTTGAAATAACATAAAACAAAGTCTCAGTACTTCCATATACTCTATCAAAATATTTTGTTAATGGCTTAGCAAGTTTTGTAGAAATTGTTGATCACTTAGTCTGCAGTTTTACTTTTCCAGTAGGGAAACAGAAAGTTTAGCACAGATGTTAAAATTAATCATCATCATCATGAATTAGCATCTATTTTTCATGCTGGAATAGATTAGATGGGTTGACTGGAACTGGTGAGCCAGAGAGCTGTATCAGGCCCCATTCTTGGCTTGGTTTCTATAGCTGGATGCCCTTCCTAATGCCAACCACCTCAAGAGTGTAGTGGATGCCAAGCATATATAGGCCTATCTCTTTAGGGTATATGTATGCACTTGTATGCCTGTATATATGCATGTGTAGCTGGTTGGATAGATAGATAGATAGATAGATAGAAGTAGTGTCAAGTGTACATCTTTGATAGATCAAATTCTCTAACACACCTATTCTCCTCTATTGTCTGTACTTTTATCACTCATGCCTGAAGTGTTCATCTGACAGCCACTCTTTTTTTAATTTTTTTTTATTATACATCAGATAATGTTATCCAGCACATCACAAGAAACTTTGATTATATAATTGACCACAACAGATCTGGGATTAAACAACAGGATGAAAAATGGAAAGATTTCTTTCTTCCTTTTGATTGGTTTTACTTAGTGCTCTTTACTCTTTTACTTGTTTCAGTCATTTGACTGCGGCCATGCTGGAGCACCGCCTTTTAGTCAAGCAAATCGACCCCAGGACTTATTCTTTGGAAGCCTAGTACTTATTTTATCGGTCTCTCTTGCCGAACCGCTAAGTTACGGGGACGTAAACACACCACCATCGGTTGTCAAACGATGCTGGGAGGACAAACATAGACACAAACATATACACACATACATACATATATATATATATATATATATATATATATATATATATACATATATACGACGGGCTTCTTTCAGTTTCCGTCTACCAAATCCACTCACAAGGCTTTGGTCGGCCCGAGGCTATAGTAGAAGACACTTATCCAAGGTGCCACACAGTGGGAATGAACCCGGAACCATGTGGTTGGTAAGCAAGCTACTTACCACACAGCCACTCCTCCTGTTTTTTTTTTGTTTTTTTTTAATTCTTGCTTTGAAAGAAAATTATTAAATTATTAATGAACCAATTCTTGATTAAAATGGTAGAATATCAAATCAGAAAGTATTTAATGATAAATTCTTTTGAACTCTAAGCATTCATATTATTCTGTCAAAAGTAATGCTTATTTATTCACACTGTTTTGAATTAACCATGCATTATCTTGTGTCTTTGAGATTTTAATGATGTAACTGTTATTTTTAGAATGATATTGAAGGGTGGTGTAAGAAACCAGATCTGCCTGGTTTGAACATAAAACAGATGCATTATTTGGGCAAGTTTGAATGCTAAAGGGTAACATTGGAATTTAAATTCAGTCAAGATCAGATCAGGCATATTCTGAGATTAAATCAAACAAATATAACCCTTTCCTTACAATTTATTAACTTTGTATCAATGTGAGAACTCAATGAATCACAGGATGGACAGTAGTAGTAGTCAGTAGAGTGTCAGCAGATTGGATGCCTTTAATTCTTCAGGAAATTAAGAACATCATTGTGATGGTACCTGTACCAGTGGAGCACTAAGAGCACCGTCCAAGCGCGATCGTTGCCAGAGCACCAGCTGTCTGGCTTCCGTGCCGGTGGCACGTAAATAGCACCATTTGAGTGTGATCGTTACCAACGTCGCCTTCCTGGCACTTGTGCCAGTGCCACGTGAAAGACATTCGAGCGAGATCGTTGCCAGTGCCGCTGGACTGGCTCTTGTGCAGGTGGCACGTAAAATACACCATTTCGAACATGGCCGTTGCCAGTACCGTCTGACTGACCTTCATGCCGGTGGCATGTAAAAGCACCCACTACACTCTCGGAGTGGTTGGCGCTAGGAAGGGCATCCAGCTGTAGAAACTCTGCCAAATCAGATTGGAGCCTGGTGTAGCCACCTGGTCCACCAGTCCTCAGTCAAATCGTCCAACCCATGCTAGCATGGAAAGCGGACGTTAAACGATGATGATGACAATGATGAATTCTGGTAATATACACTGTTTAAACGAGGGATCTCCAAAGTGGTCAATATCAACTGCTGAGGGTCGATAAATGCCTGAAACTGCACATCTACTTAATCGTTATTATTATTTATTTATTTATTTTCTTGTACATGCCTGGGGGTCGATGAGGGGTCAAAGATCTCATGAAGGGGTCGATGGTCTAAAAGGTTTGGGGACCCTTGGTTTAAACCAATTGACTAAGCCTTATGCTTATTAATAACCTGAAAAGCAGCGAGTTGGTACACCCCAAAAAATAATACAGTAATCCTGTCATGTTCAATTTCACTTCTTTGCCAGTATTAATGAAATATATATTAGTAATAAATTGGAATTAATCAGAGTAAAATTCATAATCCAAAGAAACTGGTGATGATCAACATCAGTCATAACTGGTTGCAGGAGAGTTCGCTGAAGTATTCAACTGTCATGAAGAGAAAATTCATAAACTAAAGGGCAGGGCCTGAAATATTAGATTCTTCACTTCTCACGGCAACTGAACTTCTTGGACTCTTTCCCAAACTTACAATATTTATTCCATCAACTTTAATTCTCCCCTACAAAGAATGTATTAACTTTAAATCGCACATGCTTCTAAACAAAAAGTACCAACCTTCATACCTCCTTTACTTTCTGCACAAAAACGCCGTCCTAGGCAGGGACATAGCTAAAACTTACACTTGTAACAAATGCTATATATACCAATTTCGAAAGTTCTCGTGGTGACCATTACAACAATGATATTGCCAAACCAACATCCTAAAACCTATGCTTTCATTTCAGGACTGGAAAATATTTTAATTCTGGATAGCTTTAGCTATATATTGCCCCACCCTAATAAAGCTAATTTGACTGTGGTTGATTGACAACAATCACGGGTACGCACTATCTCTTTGCAGCCTTTTATAAATAAACGTCGGCTTCTGTTTTTGTCAACAAAGACTACGTATCACCTTTGCCTCGGCCTACCCGATGCACCAGTTTCCATTCACTAACCAACCTTGATATGTGTGTGTTACTAAACAAATGTCAATCTACAAAAATTGAAACTGAACAGTATCACTATTACCAGTTTCCTAAGGCTAACAAAAGTCACAAAACAGAGCACAACATACACATGAAACAGCAACCAACATATGAAAAATAAGCGGTTTGAACAGTAATATAGACTTTAGTAACTGCTTGCACTGATAAATTAGTGGAGGATTCATTCGGCCAACTTCAGTGATGTGCGGAACAGGATAGCTAAAAGTACTTTTAATGTGAATTGAATTGTATTCTATGAAACATCACACTACTTATGTTTAAGGAAACTTTATACCAATCAGATTATTTATAAAACATCCAGTGTTGCTACTTTTAGATTTACCATTTGTAAATAAGAATTTGTTAGTCAAGAATGTAGTTGAAATAGCCTCGACTTCATCAATTCACTAACACTTGTGAAACATGTTCGACGGAAGCTTTATGTTGGGCAAAGATAAATATAAAATAAATAAATAAAATTCCTTGAAGAAATATAAAGAAAGCCCTCGACAACACTACTGTTAAAGAAAGTAGACAAGAAGTCTTGAGACGCTCTTATCTCTCGATACACAGAGTGGAGTACATGAACACACGTGTTTTCTTTTTTTTTTTATCTGAATTCTTTCTAATTAGTTTACTTATAGACAAGTTATAAGCAACACATTCTTCTGTTATAATTCCATTCTCATCTTGGATACCTTACAGGAATATGTTTGTGTTGAATAATACTATTCAATAGTGCCAACTGTTTTAAGGAAATAAAACTGCGAACGAAGAAAGAGTAAAGTGAAACCAATGAGTTCAACAAGTCATATTTAGATAAATGTACAAAAAACTACTTTATAGTGAACTGTTTGTGGATTTACGACCGTATTCTATGGAAAGAAATAACAAAAGGAATTTCCCGTTTAGAATCATTATCAAGATAAATAGTTTGCTTTTCTTTGTCGACTGATTTTATAATGTAATATTCTCGACACCTACCATATTTGGTTAATGGAATGTATCAGGAAGTTTTGTATAAGTTACTGTAGAAAAAATAATGTTTTTATGTGGTCAATATTAAGAGAATATCAAGGACTCAGGAGATCATGCTTTATATTACTGATCCACTAGTGTTCACATCTCTGTAAAAAGGTAGGGCAGGGCCAAATAAAAGGGTTGATCGAGCTAGAAACAAAACAAAAACACTTGGTACTCTTCCCTAAAAGTATTTAATAATAAAATTATAAAACCAATACGCAACGAAAAGAATCTGAGTTCTATTTAAAAGGAATGCCAGTAAATCAGACTGAGGTGTAGCATATTCGATATCAATAGTATAGGTAGATTTAGGACTTAGTTTTTATTCTTTTTTTCTTTTTTGTGGGGTGGACAGGGAGACCCAATTCGGGTAACATTCGATATTTTTTCTTAATTATTTTTCTTGGATCTATTTTTTAAATGAAATTTTAAAGTATTCCCAAAGAAGCTTAACACCAAAGCGGTAGAAAAAACTTCCAATTTGACAATGGTTGTCAGAGCAACAGTAGAATATCGTCTGCGAGGAATCGTGGTGAGTTATGGAAACTGAGATCAGTGATAATTAAGGTAGTTCGTCACTCGGCTTATTATTACAGCAAATATCCAATGTAAAAATAACATCTTTGCTATTTTTACTTATCATTAAATATTGTCATCAGTTTTATTAGATATAAATTCTGGAGTGAATGGAGAAGAAACGCCGCGCGATTGTTTAGTCGTTTATATTACATCAAATTAATAAGATTAGTCAAGGTTCTGGGAGTTTCCTTTATTCATAGTTTTAGCTATCATTGTGAAAATAAAATTAAGCTTGGCTTCTATTTGTTAATTGGAATTAATAAATAGAAAACCAGTGTGGATTAAGTAACAACCAGCCAAATCCGAAATAATCTCTTAAAGTAAATAAAAGTGAGAAGATCGAGGTTCCTATATATATATATATATATATATATATATATATATATAT
>NC_068983.1:32042761-32044323 GCF_001194135.2 Octopus bimaculoides | reverse complement strand
ATATATACAGGACACAGTAGTGTGTCGATAAGCCAGCTGGAGGAGATGTCCTCATGGGGCTAAAAGCAACAGTAACATCCACCCCTAGGGGTCAGCCACACTTAAGTGGCAATATACTTCACTTTATCGTGCAGTTACTGTTAATACTTCATTTAGAGAATTAACATTGCTTATATATATATATATAAAGTGAGAGAGATTTGTGTGTGTGTGCGCGTGCAAAATTATACAAGCGATTTCACATGAGTAATAAGGATACAATAGTACAAACGAGAAAAAAAATAGACATTATTTTATGCTAGTGTGGTGTGACTTAAGAGTTAGTTGGTTTGTTTTGTTTTTTATTCAAATGTCACAGATAGAGAGGCGGAAAAAATAACAAATTAGATAAGTGGAAAAATAAAATTAGACATTACCTTGATTAATGAAAAGCCCCATATAAGCTAAAAAAATAACAAAACTACATTTTGTAGGGAAAAGCTCCGCAGAGCAGAGGGATTCCATCTGTAGCAGAACGACTGAAGCTATTAAATGATAAGTAGTTGACAGTAAGTAGACTTCAGAGTTGATTAGCCACTGGTGAGAGCGCGCGGTCTATTATGAGGCGAGTCAACATACTAGCACTGAGAGCGCGTGGAGCAACTCCTTATATTGTTTTGTAATACACCGGCTGAAAACTGACACTGAATATCAAGAGAACTTGGGAAAAGTTATTTTATAAGATATGACAAAGATTAAAAAGAAGATAAAAATAAAAATAAAATCAAAACTATCAATGATGTAATAATTTGTCATTTTTAATCGTTGAAACAATGAAATAAATTCTACTAAGCTTGGTTTTTATCTTTTCGCTTTAAAGCAACCGGTACTACAGGAAAAAAATTCGCTGTGTAAAAATAAATCCGTTTTACAACATTTTGGAGTACATGCACATGCCTGTAAAACTAGAAAAATCCGAGTAATAACTATGAGATTCATTGACTGATAAACTGCACACACACGCATTCACAAACAAACACATTCACATACATACATATATATATATACACTATACATATATTTTAGATATGGGCGTATAATTATCATCATCATCATCATCATCATTTAATGTCCGTTTTCCATGCTGAACCGCGTTGGATGGTTTAGCGGAATCCAACGACCTAAAGGACTGTTGAACGCCAATATCTGCTTTGGCATGGTTTCCATGGCTAGATGCCCTTATTAACACTAACCACTTTATGAAGCGCACTGAGTTTTCTTTATATTTGTGGCGCCAGTACTGGTGAGGTTACTAAGTAATTTGCAAGAGAAAGAAAAAGAAGTTCTCTCATTTGAGTGGAGTTGGATTAGAGAGAGGGGCTTATAGTTGACAGGTAACAGTGTCTTGCAATAGAAGACATACATGGCTACCTCACATTGTCAGAACATCTGCTCAAGGTACAAGGTGAATATTAAAGAGAAAACAAACTGTGGATGGGAGAGTATGAGTAGAGAAGTTCATGGAAGTGAGAGAGATGAGTGATAGATGTGTATATATATATATATATATATATATATATATA
>NC_068983.1:32037716-32039556 GCF_001194135.2 Octopus bimaculoides | reverse complement strand
TCTTTATTGCACCTGAAATATCATCATCATCATCATCATTTAACATCTGTTTTCCATGATGACATGGGTTGGATGGTTTGACTGAGGTCTCGGAAGCCAGCAGTTGCACCAGGCTCTAATCTGATCTGGCAATGTTTCTACAGCTGGATACCCTTCCTTACACCAACCATACTGAGAGTGTAGTGAGTGCTTTTTACATGCCACCAGCACAGGTGCCAGTCAGGTGGCCCTGGCATCGATCACACATGGACAGTGCTTTTTATGTGCCGCTGGCATGGGAGCCAGTCATGGGGCACTGGCATCAATCACGTTTGAATGGTGCATTCTATGTGCCACCGGCATGGGAGCCAGTCAGGGGGCACTGGTCACAATTACGATTGTGGTTTTTACTTGACTCAATAGGTTTTCTCAAGCATATCATATTGCCTGTCGCACCAAGGACATTTTTAAATGGGCCAGACATGCAACATTGGCATCGGCCATGGCTGCAATCTCATTTTAGTTGCCAGGTTTTCTCAATCACAGCATATCTCCAAAGGTTTCAGTCTCCTGTCATTGCCTCTGTGAGACCCAACGTTCGAAAGTCATGCTTCACCATCTCATCCCATGTCTTCCTGGGGTCTACCTCTTCCACAGGTTCCTTCCACAGTTAGGGTGTGGCACTTCCTCACACAGCTGTTCTCATCCATATGTAACACATGACCATACCAGCACAGTCGTCTCTCTTGCATACCACATTTGATGCTTCTTATGTCCAACTTTTCTTTCAGGGCGCTTACACTCTGTCAAGTATGCACACTGACATTACACATCAAATGGATCGTTCTAGCTTCATTTCTTTCAAGCCTATGCATGTTGCCTGAAGTCATGGCCCATGTTTCACTGCCATGTAGCATGGCAGTTTGCACACATGCATCATACAATCTACCTTTCATCCTGCGTGAAATGCCCTTAGTTGCCAGCAGAGGTAGGAGCTCCCGGATATAAATGCGTGTGTGTGTGTGTGTGTGTGTGTGTGTGTATGTGTGTGTGCATGTGTGCGTGCATGTGTGCGTGCATGTGTGCGTGCATGTGTATAAGGCAGTGAACTGGCAGAATTTTTAGCACACCAGACAAAATGCTTAAAAACACTTCATTCATCTTTACAAACTACTACCAGAACTTGAGAAGAAATTTCAGGCATGGAGGCAAGGTCTAGAATCAAAGAGTTAATCTAGCAAAAACCAAATTTTTAGTATGTAGGAGAGCATACAAATCACAAATCCCTTCAGGCAGATGGCCTTGCTTGATATGTATGAAAAGTGTTAGTAGGAACTCTGTAGTAACACCGTGCGCATGCGTAGTCTCACGCATGCGTGGAATTCAACATCCAAGCGTTCCCGCTTTATTCTTTCTCTTTCTCGACTGGTCAGCGATTGAGCATGGACGTGTCAAGCCTTCTCTCCATCTTTCGAACTCACGCCAGACAGCTCACACCTACATTCCGATGTCTCAGCAACCATGTTCTCACACACAGGTGTCTCAACAACCAAGAGTAAAGCTGTCTATTTTCCACCTTAAATAAATATTGTTTGTGTTGATAGTTTGGAGTTCTGCGTTCCGTTCATTCCAATTTAATATAGGAAAGCAGGTGTACATCTAATGACGTATAACCCACTTTCCTATAACTGGTGACCCCCCCAACGTGATTCAAACACGCAGCCCGCTGAGCTATTTAACGCATTCCTATAACTGGTGACCCCGAGTACGAACAACTGCAGCCAAGAAATCTGAACTAACCAGCATCATCCTCGCCATGAGCAACACGAGTCTACGACCACATACCACTACCAACTACGAG
>NC_068983.1:32030827-32037375 GCF_001194135.2 Octopus bimaculoides | reverse complement strand
ACGAACTGGATTTTTTCTCTACAGACACTTTTACTATGTTCTGTGTTTTTTCTCTCTCACACACACACTTGTGCACTCATACATTTTCTTTCCTTTCAGAAACATTGCATGCATGTATCTCACAAGTGTACATTCATTTCTTTGATTTTTCTTTGTGTGTGTTTGTGCCACATCTTGTGGGTGGTTTTCAGTGGCCATCCTGCCTCAGGCGTTCCTCCAAAAATTATATTATTGTGCGTTCCACACTGGCAAGGGGAGCCCTGTAGTAACGCTGTGCGCATGCATGGAATTCAACATCCAAGCGTTCCCGCTTTATTCTTTCTCTTTCTCGACTGGTCGGCGATTGAGCATGGACGTGTCAAGCCTTCTCTCCATCTTTCGAACTCACGCCAGACAGCTCACATCTACATTCCGGTGTCTCAGCAACCATGTTCTCACACACAGAAGGCGTCTCAACAACCAAGAGTAAAGCTGTCTATTTTCCACCTTAAATAAATATTGTTTGTGTTGATAGTTTGGAGTTCTGCGTTCCGTTCATTCCAATTTAATATAGGAAAGCAGGTGTACATCTAATGATGTATAACCCACTTTCCTATAACTCCATAAGATGTACCTGTGCAAGCTATGGAGACATAAGAGGTGTAGCAATATCAGAGGAAGATTAACTGGGAAGATAGTTTTTTGTGTGGAAAGTGCACAGGTACAATAAACACTAAAAATATACAGAAAATAGACTCTATTGACTACCAGGTGGGTAAGCTAGAGGTACTTGATAGCTTCTGTTATTTAGGTGACCAAGTCAGTAGCAGAAGTGGATGCTCCAAGAGCATAGCTGCGAGAATAAGAATAAGCTGGGCAACAAAGAACCTCTCCTTCAGAGTGAAAGGCAGACTGCATAATGCCTGTGTGCAAACTGCTATGCTTCATAACAGTGAAACATGAGCTGTAACTGCTAAGGACATGCAAAGGCTTGAAAGAAATGAAGCTAGTATCTCAAAATAAATAAAATAGCGAAAAGATTAAACAACTGCACAACAACCACAGTAATTTATTCAAAAATCACCAATTTATAAACTGCCTTTAAAGCTTTGATAATTCTGTGTTTTGACATAAAATATAAATATTTAATAGGGGGCATGACCAAAAGTGAATTATTTCACTTCTCCACTGGTCAAATAAATCAAGTCCTTTGATGTCCAGTAATAAAACAGCAGGCCACACCAGTACCCAGGAAACAACACGCCCCGCCCCATCATTCCTTTATCCTCCCTTAGACTTTGGGTTCCTTTCATAACTGCTGCTGCTACTCCACCTTACACCTAACCTATTCACTCTCACAATGCACAATAGCCATAAATCTGTCATATGTGGCAGACCCTATTTTATGTGTGTGCATGCATGCATGTGTGTACGCACACAATTTTATATATAATTGCACGCACACGTGCAAACACAGACCCCCCCACACACACACACACACACACATACACATAAAACTCTACATATATATTTATTGTCATCATTTAACGTCTACTTTCCATGCTGGCATGGGTCAGATGGTTTGACTGGAACTGGTAAGCCAGGGAGCTACACCAAGTTCCAGACTAATTTGGCATGGTTTCTACCTGGATGCCATTCCTAAATATATATACAGGGGTTGGACAAAATAATGGAAACACCTTAAAATTTTAAACAAATTTATTTTAATACTGGGTAGGATCACCTTTGGCAGTAATTACAGCTTGAATTCTATGAGGTATGAACTCGTAGAAAGTTTGAATTGTTTCCAAAGGAATTTTTGTCCATTCTTCAGCTAAAACAGTCTCCAGTTCTGGTAGTGATGATGGCGGAGGATATCAACTCCTTACTTGTTTTTCTAAAATGCACCATAAATGTTCAATAATATTGAGATTTGGGAACTGTGGTGGTCAGATAAAATGTTCAACTTCACTAAAATGTTCTTTGTGCCATTCAGTAACAACTTTAGCTGTGTAAATTGGTGCATATTCATCCTGAAAGACTGCGTTTCTCTCCGGAAACAGTTCTGTAACCATAGGATGAATTTGATCAGATAAAATGTTTAAATAGTCTTGACTATTAATTCTGCCATGAAGGGAAACCATTGGGCCGGCAGATTTCCAAGATATAACCCCCACCCCCCCAATCATCACAGATTCTCCTCCATGTTTAACAGTTGGAAGAAGGCAGTTTGGGTCAGATGCTGTCTCCACACATATACTTGGCTGGTGGTTGGAAATGAAGTAAAGGATGACTCGTCCGAGAAAACAACTTTCTTCCACTGCTCTAGGGACCAACATTTGTTTTTGAAAGTAGTGGTTTTCTGACTGCAGCCCTCCCATGAAATCTGGCTTTGTGCAGCTCCTGGCAAACAGTTTTTATGGAGACTGGGTTCTCAAGGTGGTCATTAAGCTCTGCAGTAATTTTGGGAGCTGTACTTTTGTGATCCTTTCTAACAATTTGTGTTAGCGTCTAACAGTCCCTATCTGAAAGTTTTAGTTTTCTTCTGGAGTTTTGTTTCGATGAAGAGGTTTTTCCCTCTTTCTCAAAGGCTATCATTACTTTCAAAATAGTACTTCTTGATACACCAAACATTTCAGCTGTTTTCGTTACACTAGCGCCTGCCATATGAGTACCAACAATTTAACCTCTTTGAAAGTCCAATAGATCTGTCATTTTAATGAATTTTAATTACCTTTTTCTGATATCTGAAAAGAAACAGCAATTCTAGCAACACTAATAATAAATCAAAAGACATAAAAATAAACAAGCTTTTGACGGTTTTATAGATATTTCAAAATTATGATGCTAAGTGTTTCCATTATTTTGTCCAACCCCTGTATGTCATTCCCTACCCATTGCTAACATTGCCTTATCCACAGTTAACCTGCAAGAAATAGCTGCTAAAACCACCTCAAATAACATCCTACTGCCTTGTATACATATGTACAAATTAGGGAGCATTTATGTAGTCACCTACCTTGCTAGAAATAGCAGCTAAAATATCTTTAAAAAAAAAGGACACATTGGTAATGAAGTGAAAGATTAATTGAATCTAAGAGGTAAGATAGGATGGCCATGGGTGAATACAGTTTTAATTACATCCTGGCTAAAATAAAGCACCGCCACTGCCAGCAAGTCAACATTCTCCCCAACTCCACCACCAAAAGCCTCCTTTGTACCTCAAGGACATACAGAAATTCTCAATAGATTGGACACCCAATCAGTCCAGAATATAATGATTAATAAAAACAAAATTAACGAACAAATATAACAGAGTCGTCATTATCATCATAGTTTAACATCCATTTTCCATGCTGGCCTGGTTTGAACAATTTGACACGAGCTGGAAGGACCAGGGTCCACACCAGGTTCCATTGTCTGTTTTGGCATGGCTTCTATGGCTGGATGCCCTTCCTAATGCCAACTACATTATAGAATGTACTGGGTGCTTCTTACATGAGGTCAGCATGGATGCTTTATCCTATATTTTATACAGCCACTGAGCATGGCCTAGAGGTAAGGTTGTTGCACTCACAATTGCAAGACTGTGGTTTCAAGTCCAGGACCGAGCAGCGAGCTGTGTTCTTGAGCTAAAGACTTTATTTCACATTACTCTAGTTCAGGGGGAAACATTGTGATCTCAGTCACTTAAACTCCATGGAAACCAGGTAACCAACCCAAGGAGTCCTAGAACTTGAAACAGTAATGTCCAGGCATTGATGATGTGGCACTAATGGACTTAGGCAAGTGGTATTTGTAACTCCTTTCTGAGTTACAGAGACCCATAGGACTAGTTTTTCAGTTTCGGTGGTGTGTATATTCCCTTTCTGCTAGCAAAGTGGACTGGTGCAATGTGAATTTGCATGGAATTTTGTCAGTGAACAGGTCGTGGTCTCAAAGCAACAAAAATATTTTGGCAAATTAAATTTAAATATTGAAGTGAATTTAATGGTTTTTGTGCGTTTCTTAAATGTCTTATAAACACCTTCCACATTGCAATTGTTTACCTTTTTTATGTTTACCATGAATTTTTCCCGGATCCAGCTAGTTATTATTATTATTATTCAGGTGGTGAGCTGGCAGAATTATTAGAATGTCAGACAAAATGTTTAGCAACATCTTCTTGCTCTTTACATTCTGAGTTGAAACTGTGCCAAGGGGAACTTTTCCTTTCATCTTATTATGATCAATGAAGTATCAATCAAGTACTGCAGTCAATGTAATTGACAAGCACCCTCTCCCAAATTTTAAGCTATGTGCCTATATTAGAAATAAAGGTGGGGAGCTGGCAGAATTGTTAGCATGTTGGATAAAATGCTTAGCAGCATTTCTTCTGGTTCTTTATGTTCTGAGTTCAAATTCTGCTAAGGTCAACTTCGGTTTCCTTTGTTAAAATAAGCACCAGTTGTGCACTGGGGTGGATGCAATTGACTTACCCATCTCCTCCGAAATTACTGGCCTCATGCCAAAATTTGAAACAACAACAGCAGCAGCAACAACAACCATCAACACCACCACCACCACCACCATCACCACCACCACCACCACCATCATCATCACCATTATCATCATCATTGTGTTTTGATTTGTCTTTAATTTATACAAGCTACACCCAACTCTCAATGACAGACATCAAGGGATAAGATTTTCTAAAGATACTAAAAGATAAGGTGCCATGCAACTCAAAAAAAAATTTAATAACACTGAATTGATAAGATTGTATTTACATGAAGAGAAATTTACTTAAAATATGTGTGGTATTTGTAAGTGTGATCTTTTGCAGCTCACTTACTTTGAGGTTGCCAGGAATATGGTCTACATATTTGTTTGCTCCTTTTGATATCATTCCAAGTGGCCCACTAATAATAAGTGATGTTGCTTTGCGATGCTACATTTTTCTAATATCAATCTCTAAATTTGTTCAATTTCTCTAATGTCCTCACTGATGTGTTTTTGTCAGACGAGGCAAATGTTTTTAACATAATTTTTCATAATGATATCTGGTCAGTTAACCTGTAATTCCTAATCAGTCTGGTCACTGAAATCTCAAATGATGGTAACTTCAGCATTCTGAGCAACTTGTGGGTTGTGCTCACAAATATGAGGGAGGCTATGTGTGGCATATTGACCAGTGTGTGTACTGAGCTGCCCTATTATGTCTTTGCAAGTAATCTTGTTGGTTCCAACAGCTGCATCCAGAGATTATGTAGTTGATTGTCTCTAAATGTTCTCCAAATACATGGCAGATGGGGTGCTTTCATGTTTCAGAACCTTATTCTGGTAATTCCTAGCTGAAAGGCACTGATCCTGAGCAGCAGTAATATACACTTCAGTTTCTGGTTTGAAACCAGATCACATCACCCACTGATGAATTTGGTTTACATCAGGGTCCTTGATTTTAATTGGGTATTTGCCATGCAGTGGTTGTTGCTCTCATTCCTCTTTAGTGTATTGGAGATTAGCTTGTTTTGTCTTGTCAGGTGGGGACATATTTTCTTCATGTACTAGTTCATCTAGCTGTATTTCTTGAAGATGTATTTTACATTTTTCATCATTAAGTTGGTATCATTGTGTTCCAGAAGAAGCTTTAACATCCAGTTGTTTCAGTTCTATATTTATAACATCGTTAGGAATGAGAACCCAGGTTCGAAAATTCCCCCAAGACACTTGACGAAGGCTGGAGGGTATATCAGCCAAAACGTTGTGTTAACAACAAACAAGATGAGGACAAATATCCGTCAAATGTAAATAATGTAAATAATCCAGTTGTTTGCTTGTTAGTTTTATCTCAGTATCTCCCTCTGGGGAGATAGTTGATAGTTTATCCTTAACAAATGTAGCATTGACATATTTGTTATGTCCAAATTCCATTTTGATGTCAAGACTAAATTGTTTGACAGTGTGAAACCTTTGGAGATATGCTGCGCTTGAGAAGACCCAGCAAGCCAAGTGAGACTGTAATTGTGGCCTATGCCAGTGCAGTATAACTGGCCCATTTAAGAGTACCCTTCAATCATTGGGCAATAAACTGCACTTGCAAAGACCTGTTGAGTCAAGTGAAGTCATTGTCATGGCCAATGACAGTACTGCCTGATTGGCAACTGTGCTAGTGGTATGTAAAAAGCACCATTTGAGTGAAGTCAATGCCAGTGCCACATGACTGGCTTCCATGCTGGTGACACGTAAAAAGCACCATTCAAGCATGGTTAATACCAGTACTGCCTGACTGGCCCTTGTGTCAGTGGCACATAAAAAGCACCCACTACACTCTTGGAGTGGTTGGCATTAGGAAGGGCATCCAGCTGTAGAAACTTTGCCAGATCAGATTGGAGCCTGGTGCAGCCTTCTGGCTTGCCAGCATGGAAAGCAAACAGTAAACGATGACAACGACGATGATGATGATGATGATGATGATGAGGGTGATGGTGATGTTAACGAGTCTCATGATTCAACAACTAATATTGACTTCTCTTTCCAGTGAATATAGTGTTACTCTTTTACTCTTTTATTCTTTTACTTGTTTCAGT
>NC_068983.1:32025109-32030688 GCF_001194135.2 Octopus bimaculoides | reverse complement strand
ATGCTGGAGCACTGCCTTTTAGTCGAGCTAATCGACCCCAGGACTTATTCTTTGTAAGCCTAGTACTTATTCTATCAGTCTCTTTTTGCCGAACCGCTAAGTTACAGGGGATGTGAACACACCAGCATCGGTTGTCAAGCGATGGTGGGGGGACAAACACAGACACACAAACATGTATGCGTATGTACACATATATACATATATACGACAGGCTTCTTTCAGTTTCCGTCTACCAAATCCACTCACAAGGCTTTGGTCAGCCCAAGGCTATAGTAGAAGACATTTGCCCAAGGTGCCAAGCAGTGGGACTGAACCCGGAACCATGTGGTTGGTAAGCAAGCTACTTACCACACAGCCACTCCTGTGTTGTTTGATAAGTTGATAATACAAAGAAAGCTTGACATGGTTATAACTGGAATATCTTAGATCATGGTTGACCTGGGGTGAAACCTCTTAATGTAATATCATTGGTGGTTAAATGAGTTTTGTATTTATCCAAATCATTTCTCCTTCTATGTTTCAAGACACTGGAATTCTCTTCTTGTAGGTTTTAAAAAATATAACCCAACTGACATATTCAAATATCCCATTAAGCACAAGTTATTTACTGATTTATCTTCCTTTTCATTTTGAGTTTAAATCTCTCTCAATTTAATTATGCCTTTAATCCTTCAGAAGCTTATAAAATAACTATCAGTGAAGTACTGGAGCCAATCTAATTGACTATAGGTGGTGGCAGTGGTGGCAGTGGTGACAATGATGATAATTAACTACTACCACCACCACCACCACCATCACCATCACCATCACCACCACCACCACCACAATGATCACACACTACACACCTTCCTTCCAAACACTGCTGTAAACAGTGGAAGTGAGCTAGAATGATGAAACTTTGTGTGTATGCACAATAGAGTTCAAGGTCAATCTGTGCCAAGCAGCTTCAATCTGTATGCTTTAGCTTCATCACTATGGCAACAATTGGGATACTTATTGATCAGACCACATAAATTTATTTTATACAAACTCTTTACATATAGATGTGTGTGTGTGTGTGTGTGTGTGTGTGTGTATGTGTGTGTGTATTTATCACACACACACATACACACATCATACACTCATTCATACATATACATATAAACAAGGACTGGTCTGTTTGTTTTATCTAAGTCATGGATAGTTGAAAGAAATTGTAAATTATTTACTATTTTTGTATTGAAAGAGTGTTCATATCAGCCAACTCTGATAGTGAGAAGGTCAAACTTAGTGGCATGATGCAGGTTGATTGAATGTAAAGCAACAGTTTTCAGTATATTTGTAGGTATCATTACTTGTTCCTCCACAGTGTGAGGCAATTGTTAATTTAATGAGAAAAATGAATAGGTCCTGGTAAAAAAAATAAAAAAAGAAAATATACCTGATGAACCACATCTTAGATAACCTTAACCTTTATGAATAATATAATGAAAGACAACTGCGAGTTTTTCCTTTTTTTGTTTCTTTATTTCATATAAGAGGCCTTTAGAAATTCACAAGCCCTTCCCTGACTCCCTGGGGACCAGAACAATTTACTGGTTGAATATCATTCTCATAGACTTTGTCCATTGTAAGTGTTGGTAAATTGCATTAGTATGAAAGAGTTTATTGCAAATTGCAATGAAAGCAACGCTATAACATGAATATGGAATTTTTTATAATAATTTTTAATAAAGCTGTTAGTTAATCTGAACAGTAAGTTATTGAAGTTTGACCTAAAAGTGTCAAAATGCACAGATAAGAAGGAGGAAGTGGATATAATCTATATAATGCTCTGCACAATAAAATAGTACTGTTTGTGTGAGATCAACAGCAGTGCAGTAGGTAAAACAAGAATATGAGTAGAGGAAAAGCAGCAGATCTATCAGGAATAGTTGCAGAAATGCTTAAAATATTTGGGGAGGTAAGATACAAGATCACCACCTAGATTTTTAATCAACTAATATCATTTTCAATAAGTAGTTTAGCAAAAGCAAAGGAGATGTCTTAGGGAGAAGCATCCATAGAAGACTCAAACTACTAGACAAGGTTATGAAGGTTATGGAGAACTTCATAGCCCAATTAATCTGTTAGGCCTGGATGAGATGATGTTTGGCTTTGTCCCTGGAAGAGATACCATAGATACAATCTTCCTAGTGAGGCAACTGCATGAGAAATAGTTGGCTAAGAATAAACCACTATTCCTGGCTTTCATTGATTTGGGAAAGCATTTAAATTACCACATTCAGTAATGTTGTGATTATTGAGGAAACTAGGTATTGACGAATGGCTTGAAAGACTGTACAAGCTATAAAGTAAGTAAAGTGAGAATCAGCAACAAATCTAGCATGAAGATAGGACGCCATTAAGATTCATTCCTCAGTTCTCCCCCATTCACAATAGTCCAAGAGGCTATCATAGAGGAATATAAGACTGGCTGTCCATGGGAACACATATATGTTGATGATCCTGTAGCTAAATCTATAGGCAAATTAGGGTGAAAATTCCAGGCATTAAAACTTAACCTAGAACTGAGTGGTCTAACAAAAACCTAGCAATGACAAAGGTAAACCTAGCAAAGACAAAGATTTTGGGTAGGTAGGAAAGAGGATAAGACCCTGGTACTTTCAGGTGAATGGCCTTGTTTGACACACAGCAAAGGAGTTGGTATAAATTCCATATTTTATACATAATGTAAGCTATGGATATACAAGAGATGTAATGGAACCGCAAACAGGCTACCTGAGAACATAAACTTCATTTGTGAGGGATGCACTCGAGCAATACATAGGAGCACACTGGAAATAGTTTATCTTAAATGCCTGGATGACTCACTAGAAGTAGTTGATAACTTTTGTTACCTAGGAGATGTAATTAGCAAGGTAGGTGGTTGCTTTGAAAGAATAGTAGCCAGAGTTAAGAACAGGTTGAAGAACGTTTGGAAAGCTACTATCTCTGCTGAAGAGTAGACTGTATGATGCTTGTGTTAGAACTGCCATGCTGCATGTTTGTGACATGAACTTTGAATGCAGAGGACTTAAGAAAATTGGATAGAAATTTAGTGAGTATGCTGCATTGGATGTGCAACGTAAGTGTGCTATTTCTTTATTGCCCACAAGGGGCTAAACATAAAGGGGACAAACAAGGACAGACAAAAATATTAAGTCAATTACATCGACCCCAATGTGTAACTGGTACTTAATTTATCGACCCCAAAGGGATGAAAGGTAAAGTCGACCTCAGCAGAATTTGAACTCAGAATGTAGCAGCAGATGAAATACTGCTAAGCATTTCGCCCTGCATGCTAACGTTTCTGCCAGCTCACTGCTGCAATGTAAGTGTGCATGAGTGACATAGTACAAATGTGCTGAGACAATAACTGGATATAAGATGAATCAGATGTAGTGGGCAAGAAATAAAACTGTGCTAGTCTTCTTTCTTGTGTGATGAATAGGGATGAGAACAGCTATATAAATAAGTACCATTTACTAAAAGTTGATGGAACTTATGGAAAAAGGATACTCAGGAAGACATGAGATGAAATGGTGAAGATTAATCTCAGAACCTTAAACATCATAGAGGAGATGATGACAAAGGACCAAGATGGCTGGCAGTATGTGGTTGTCAAGAAGATCCACTCGGCATAACAGAGCTCCAGCAGAGCTGAGTTTGTGAGCATATATATGCACAATTGGGCCCTTCACCTAATTTCCTTCTTCCTCGAAACACCCACCACCAATCATCTAACTGCAGTTACTCCTTGATATCATTTTTCTTTCTTCTCAGAACCACTCTGCTTGTTATCCATCATTCATCCATTAATTCTGATCTCTACCCATACTTTCGTTAATCATTCTACCCTAAGCTATGGCACCAAATTATTTCTCCTCCCTTCACACCATACATCCCACCTTTGTCATACACCATGCTGGCCTCTCTCTTCCCCATCCATTCCTGCAACCTACCCAACAGCATCCAGCTCTGTTTCATCCCCTTCTTTACTACATCACAATATCTATTCTGTCGACCTACACTAGACATGCTGAACTCCTACCACTCACTTCTGCCCTATTCATTCCTATCTACCTTGTACCTTGTAGGTTCACTCTAACACTTCATCACCAATTTCTAGCTCCCCGCCCACTCTCTTTTAAAACATGAATAATCATGTACCTTCTCTTTAGCAAGAAACCTACTTGCTCCAACTCTTTTCTCTCATACTTCACCCCTCTCTACTTATTCTCCTGGCATAAAGTCCTCCTACCCAACCTGAAGCTTATAGCCTTTTAAACTGCATGGTGACATCACTAGCATTGGTGGCGTGAAAAAAAGCACCCAATACACATTGTAAAATGGTTGGTGTTAGGAAGAATATCCAGTCATAGAAACTATGTCAACTAACAAATACTGAAATGTGAAAGTGAAGAACATGATGTAGAAAAGCCTTAGGCTATAGTGGTGGTAGCTATAGTCACATGCATATATCTGTCTTGACAATTTCATAGTATTTAAATCAGAGTAACTGACTGGTTTCTCATAGTGTTGCAGATACTTAGATCTTTGCATCACAGAAGGCCAAGAGTTTTGCTCCTTCCGCCTTTCTAGAACAAAATCCATAGCTTCCATCCACAAGATGCAGCCCAACATATCTACTGAAGTCACCAGCCATAATGATAATGTTATTGTCATTCATTATTAAGGTAATCTGCAAAATGGGATTGGAAAAACGGTCCTTATGTTCATCCATCAGTTCTGATTGTTGAGCAGAGGTAGAGATATGTGTTGCTGTCATATTTTCTAAGACTAGCCTAAGCTTATTTATCCTACCACATGCTCTAACTATTCTGATTACCTTGTCCATTTCTCTGCCAATATATATAATATACAGAAAGAGAGAGAGAGTGTGTGTGTGTTTGCATACATATATGTATGTGTGTGTGCATGTGTGTTTGCATACATACATGTATGTGTGTGTACGTGTGCATGTGTGTTTGTGTATGTGTGTGTGTGTGTGTGTGCATATATATATACCCCAGAGACATGCTGCCTAGGTAAGTAAGGTACCTTGAATAAAATAGATCAATAGCAACATTTTCCTCTCATGGCAAAATATGCACCTAATTCAACAAAATTACGAAGGTTAATCTGATTACTATGCATAAAATTCAAAATGTTTTATTTTTTTTATAGATTAAGTAGGCATAATTTGCCCCTGCTTTTTAATCTCAGTATTTAATCTACACAAAGTACTGCTGTAGTACACACGCTCTCTTACTCTATTACTCTTTTACTTCTTTCAGTCATTTGACTGTGGCCATGCTGGAGCACCGCCTTTTAGTCGAGCTAATCGACCCCAGGACTTATTCTTTGTAAGCCTAGTACTTATTCTATCGGTCTCTTAAGCCGAACCGCTAAGTTACGGGGAACATAAACACACCAGCATCGGTTGTCAAGCGATGTTGGGGGGGACAAACACAGACACACAAACATATACACACACATACATCGTCGTCGTCGTTTAACGTCTGCTTTCCATGCTAGCATGGGTTGGACAATTTGAC
>NC_068983.1:32020688-32023945 GCF_001194135.2 Octopus bimaculoides | reverse complement strand
AAGGGGCACCGGCAACGATCTCGCTTGAAAGATTTCATCTGTCACCCGCACATGAGCCAGTCCAGGGGCACTGGCAACGATCTCGCTCGAAAATCCTACGACGGCCCCGCACAAGACCCAATCCTGGGGCACCGGCAACGATCTCGCTCGAAAGATTTCATGTGTCGCCCGCACATGAGCCAGTCCAGGGGCACTGGCAACGATGGCACTCGAAAGATTTCATGTGTCGCCTGCACATGAGCCATGTGGTTGGTAAGCAAGCTACTTACCACACAGCCACTCCTATAACGTATATGTATGTTTGTATGTGTATATCAGGCATGTGCCATCAGTAATTACTCAGGGTAGGCAGTTGGCGACCTTTATGTAGTAAAACACAAAAAGTAAGTGAAACACAGGCGCATGACTGAGTTGAGGCAGATCTATTTCTGTCTTTATAGCACATAAAGAAAACAGTTTGTGTTTTACTACATAAAGGTCGCCAACTGCCTACCCTGAGTAATTACTGACGGTACATGCCTAATATACACATACATACATACATATACGTTATATGCACACATACATATACATATAGGTGCTGGAGTGGCTGTGTGGTAAGTAGCTTGCTTACCAACCACATGGTTCTGGGTTCAGTCCCACTGCATGGCACCATGGGCAAGTGTGTTCTACTATAGCCTCGGGTCGACCAAAGCCTTGTGAGTGGATTTGGTAGACGGAAACTGAAAGAAGCCTGTCGTATGTATATGTATGTGTGTGTATATGTTTGTGTGTCTGTGTTTCTTCCCCCACCATTGCTTGACAACCGATGCTGGTGTGTTTACGTCCCCGTAACTTAGCGGATCGGCAAAAGAGAACGATAGAATAAGTACTAGGCTTCCAAAGAATAAGTCCTGGGTTCGATTTGCTCGACTAAAGGTGGTGCTCCAGCATGGCCGCAGTCAAATGACTGAAACAAGTAAAAGAGTAAAAGAGAGTAAAGAGTATATATTTATATAGACAGACAAACAGACAGAGAGATAGATATAGGCAGGTTGGTTTTGGGTGTCAAAGATATTGATGATGAGCTATTTTCTAATGACACAGCAAGAGTCCAATATCTAGGGTAACAGCCACAAGATGTATGTGGCAGCAGTGATCAACAACAAATTGAGAATTCAGTGGTGCCATCAAAAATTACATGAGACTTACCAATGAATCATGGATGGACAAACTATGGATCTGTGAAAATAAGTTCTATAGGCTACTGTGAGCTAATGGAGGAATGGCACCAGTTGCAGATAATTTTTACCAAAGTGTCTGTTTTTATAATCTGTAGAAATGGTATCAATGTAACTGGTGTCTAATTCTAAAGTAAAATTAGCACACTTAAGTGCACCAAAAGGCACTAAAATTCTATGGTGACTATATATATAAGGATGCTGATGAGTCTTTTTATAAAACCTTAGTAGATATTTATCAAAGTAACAAAATTCATTTCTGTAAGTTAAAATACAAAGGATTCTGTTTTTAACATTTGTCTGATAAATATACACTGAAATACCAAGGACCAAAAACAGGCTCATCTAAGTCTTAGTTATGAAGTTGCATTTTTAATCTATTATTGTAAAAAATATTAATTAGTTTAGGCTGACACAATGTTATTTTAATGTTTATTTGCATCATGGCTATAATATTTGCTTTACAAACATCATTTGAAAATAATCTGAAAATTTCCTAAAACTTTTCTCCTAGTCTAAGAGATTCTATGAGTACAAAAAGGTTGAAGAAACCTCATTATATTACATCTGATTTAAGACGTACAAATACCATTTATTGATGGTTCAAGATTTGATAACATGAAAGAGGCAAAGTAAAATCAAGAAAGTGAGTTAAGACATTAGCTACTGTAAATCAAAAATCATAACATTAATATGATATATAGTATAATTGGCTGGAGGATTTAAAAAAAAAAAGCATCATGAGTTGATAGCAGATAGGACATAAAGTAGAGGGAGATCAAGGTATGACTTTTGAAATAGAAGTTAGGTCAGTAAAAGTAAGTTCATAAGGTTTCATTTATCAAACGCATAGGAGTAAATGAAATAAGGATTATCACTTGTATCAGTGGAATATTGAGAGTCAGTATCAACATAAATTTAATTAGAAACAAAACAAGAGTTATATATTGTTTGATGAAGTAGAAATTAGCATTTTGTGATAATCTTTTTGTATCATTTCTGATGACCTTGAGGGTTCTGTTTGAGAGAAAGACTTTTATTTCTTCTCTGACGCATCAACATATCACTTCTGTATTTGCTGGCAACTGAAATGAGATATACAAATTACACAGAGTTGCATATGCTTTTGATTGCTTCTAGAAAACACTATTAGTTCAGCTGGCATGTCAGTGTTAAGTAAATACTGAACTGACATGTTGAATCAACAACAGATTATAGTAAGTTTTAAAATATAGATTGATACAGAATTGTATGTGGACTTTAAATAAATGCTGAATATGATTGCTTGAATAATTAAAAATTTTAAACCATCCATATCCAGCCTAAATATCCAATGTGTTTCATGTTCAAACTGACCTAAATATCCAATGTGTTTCATGTTCAAACTGGTCTCTCACACCTACTCTACAAAACCATTCTAAAACTAAACAATCACATCCTCAAAATCTCAAAGCGATAAGATAATGCATGATTAATTCAAAACGATATGACTAAATAAACATTACATTTGACAGAGTAATCTGAATGCTAAAGGGTTAATACTGAACTTCTTTTTTCTCAGTTATAAAGTGAAAGCTTATTTATTAGCTTTTATGATGTATAATAAAACCATAATTCTTTTTAAACTGATTTGGCCCGGAGGATGTGGCTGAGCTCATAGCTTTCAGAGATCTGCCAACACTAATGAGATTGACATGGTTAATGCTCCCTTTGAATACTTGCAAGTTGATGACTGTAACAATGGCTCTTTTTGTATGCAGTTTAGAATGTTTGTATGTATAGCAGCAGCACTGTTTTAGATGTAAAAGAAGTACTCCAATGTAGATTTTTCCTGAGATTTATAGAAGGTTAGCAGTTGTTGAAGATAAAAGTGTTTTATAATCATGATGAAGCAGAAGCTGATGCAGTATTTCCTATGTTAAGGATATGGGATCAATTTGTGTGTCCTTGAGGCTACTATTTGAGTGTTGTTCATGATTTTGCAGAAGTACAGTATTGTTCACTAAATATGTATAAAAATACAATCAGTTTTTTTTT
>NC_068983.1:32014003-32018641 GCF_001194135.2 Octopus bimaculoides | reverse complement strand
GGGTGGCACATAAAAGACACCATTTCGAGCATGGCCGTTTTTGTGCGGGTGACACGTAAAAGCACCCACTACACTCTCTGAGTGGTTGGCGTTAGGAAGGGCATCCAGCTGTAGAAACTCTGCCAAATTAGATTGGAGCCTGGTGTTGCCATCCGGTTTCACCAGTCCTCAGTCAAATCGTCCAACCCATGCTAGCATGGAAAGCGGACGTTAAACGATGATGATGATGATGATGATGATTAAATAATAAAATGAATAGCCTATACCTGGTAGCTTCCTGGTAAAGTACAATCACTTTCACAGTGTTCATTATGTATTTGGTTAATGAAAGATACGAGAATTTTTATTAATCACTACAACTGTTTCCACTCCTCTATCATCAATCTCTCACAAGTGGGATACTTAACAACTGGTTCAGGAGCATCCAACGGTTCAGATGTGTCTCTTCAGGAGATAAATAGATAACTCATTAAAATAACACATCTGCAATGTAAAGAAAAGCAGCAAATAAAACGATATAGCTTCATTTATATAGAAGATCAATAATAAAATAACAGACGCAAAAATGAAATGAACATGCAATACAGTGAAAAAAGTATTAAATATAACCATTAATGGATATGGATATATAAACACTCTAAAGAATGGCACTTCATCACCTGATGAAGGTGTGCCCACCTTGAATAAAAGAGATCGATAGCAACATTTTCTTTTCATGGCAAAATATGCAGCCAATTCAATAAGATTATGAAGGTTACTCTGATTACTATGCATAAAATGCAAAATATTTTTTTTTTTTTGTAGATTAGGCAGGCATAATTCACCCCTGCCTTTCAATCTCAGTATTTAAGCTACGCACAGTATTGCTGTAGTACATGTGCTGCGTACATTCCTACAACAATGAGGGAGAAATATTACCTCACTTAGAAACGGGTGAAGGTTGATAACAGGAAGGGCATCTAGCTGTAGAAAGTATTTGACTGATGATGGATGTGAAATGTCTAAATTTCAAATTTTCAAGATGATGATGATGATGATGATTTTGAGCGACAAGACTTAAGAGGAGTTTTTGACAGATGTTAAATTTCAAACATACATACATACATACATACAAAAATACCCTGTTGTTGATGCTGAAATTCCAATGAAGGAGCATTGGATCTACGTTAGGAACCGACTCTTTCTTTTGGCAAGAAATCTTGAAATAAAACTGAACAATGACATACATACATACACAAGCACATGCACACACCAGCATGCACACAATAAAATCTCAAACAAACAAACAAATGTAGCCTCTGTAACAGACTAAGTCAATTGTCATTGAGAAGGTTGCAAGAAGCAATGAAAGAACTTTGACAAACAAAAACAACACAATTGGATAATTAATGAGTGAAATTAAACCAGTGTGTGTGTTAATTATATTGGCATTATGACTCTCCCGAGACGCAACAAAATTTGTTTCAACCCACGAATTCACATAAAGAATCTAGCAAACCAGATGCAAAAACAAAGTAAAATGCCTTTGATCTTAACTAATCAATAAATCTGATCAATATGATACTATGAATTAAGACAAAAGATTCAGCTGACAGCTGAAGCCACACCATATGAGCTCAGAAAATATATTGATAATGCTCTTGAAGATAAACAAAGAGAAAAAATTTAACAGCTGTCAAAAACTCCTCTTAAGTCTTGTCGCTCAAAATCATTTCGAAAATTTGAAATTTAGATATTTCACATCCATCATCAGTCAAAGATAATTAAATTAATAGCAAATGGGCAACTATTTTAATGCTCAATGGTTTGTATCCTATCACCAACACTTCGTGGTATATATTGTCTTAATAGTTGAGTGTAGCTGTCATCATTATCAATTAACATCCAATTTTCCTTTTCCATGTTTGCATGAGTCAGAAGCAATTCACTGAGGCAAACTTTCTACAGCTGGATGCCCTTCCTGTTATCAACCTTCACCTGTTTCTAAGTAAGGTAATATTTCTCCCTCGCCAAACATGTTTTTCATATAAGACTGGAAATGAACAACCTCGCTTGTATGAAAATGTTTATTTGCAACTGTCATATGATTTCTAGAGAAGGGTGCACACACACACACACACACACTCACACATGTATATATACACAATGAGCCTTTTTCAATTTCTGTCTCCCAAATCCACTCACAAGGATTTGATCAACCTGAGGCTACAGTAGATGCTTGCCCAAGGTGTCACACAGTGGGACTGACCCAAGAACACGTGGTTGGAAACCAGTCATGCCTTCACCAGTTGGTCCTTATTGAGGAATGTATCTTGCATCAGTTTAGATAAATAGTTGTCTCGGTCACTGAAACTATCAACTCACTGTATTAACATAATCTTCAGGCAGAATTAGCATGACATAGTGAGTGGCAAGGATGACTCTTTCAATAACACAGTTCATCTGATGGCTTTCAATAAATGTTTATCTATCAACTTATGCTCAAAAGTTTGAGTCAACTGAAGACTAATGTAGAAGACATTTGCACAAGATGCTATATAATATGATCAAATCTGAGACTTTAATATTGTGATACTAATTTCTGAACACTTTAATTAATTCACTTCCGTAAGCAGTATTAATTATGTGGGTTCAAAATCCCATGTAAACTACCATTAGAGTCAATTAAACTGTTCCAGGAAAGACTAATAAAACTGAAAAAAGTTACCAACTTCAAAAGTTTACTTCTTTATTGAGTAGAGACAATACAATTCCACAAAGTGCTCAATAGGTGATGATAATGATTATGATTATGATGATGGTGATGATGATGATAATGATGATGATGGTGATGATGATGATGAAGATGATGATGATGATGGTGATGGTGGTGGTGGTCATGGCTTATAGTACTGAATTTAATTCCTCTTGCAAAGGTAGACTTGAATTCTATCCAGAGGAAATTTTTCAATGCTCTAAATACCATGGAAATCGGGGTTGGGCACCAGTTTACTGGATTCTTGTGATCTGTAAATGACTTGTAATGTCAACCTTATTTCAAAATGTGCAATATAAAGATAAAAGAATAAAATTGTTAGATTAATGCCCTTCTCAAAGGTATTGATGAGGTATTACAAATAAACAAGTAAAAGTTTTTAGTTAGATTAACAGACAAATTTAAAATAAAACACTACATCCCATCCATAAACAAGCTTTTAAACCTTCATTCTTGACCAAAATTCAAAACATTAGCAAATGCTACACAGCCATGATTACCATTTACAATATGAAAAACACCTAATCTCCTATGTTTTATTAGTTTAATAAATTCAAACAGAAAATATCACACTCAGTAACAGTAAATAAAAATAAGAAAATAGTCACAATACCTAAACATACCCACCCACAAACAAAATATACAAACAAGTTTTTTAAATCCTTAAACCTTATCCAAAACAAAATTCATACCAACAAAATCACTCTACCACAAACATTAATATTTTGAAATGCTTTACAAAACACACACTCTTCTAATTAACAGGATAAATTTCACCAAAAAACAAATATTCTTAATGAGATTAACAGATCAATGCAGCAATTAGACAACCCAATAAAAATAAAAGAAAATATAAATATCAACACATGCCACAGAAATTAACCAATGAAGAGACACAAAAATAGCATCCAATCAACACACACAGAATGCAAGCCAATGAGCAGACACAAACCAAGAAACCACACACACACATACATTAATGAATGTAAATTATCCACAACATCAGATTGTAACAATTCTCATCAGAAAATTACAGAGGTATAAAACTTGGATATTAGGATAAACGTTCTCTTTACATAAATCATACACTCTACAACAGTTATTGAGTATCCCTCATTCATTTGACATAGCTCAAATAATATATCATCATCATCTTAACTTCCACTGTTCCATGTTTGCAAGGGACAAACAGAGCTTATTGAAGCAGATTTTCTATGACCAGATATCCTTTCTGTCACCAGGCCTTACCTGTTTCCAAGCAAGGTAATATTTCCTTGTGGCCAAACATGTTTTCACAGAATATTGGAAAAGAATGACATTCATTTACACCAGTGTTTCTCAACTATTTTTTACCTATGGCTCACTTTGATTCCTATTTGACATAAGATGGATTCATCGAAACTGGTTACATTTTAAATCACTCACTGTAACAAAAATATAAAACATTCTCTAAAATATACATTTGTGTCTTTTCCAACTTAATTTAAGGTCACAGTCAAATGACTGAAAAAAGTAAAAGTGTATATATCTATATATATAAAAATGAGAATGTGTGTCTGTCTGTCTGTCTGTGTGAATCCCTAAAACTCGAGAACTACGCAACCAATTTCATTCAAATTTTACACATGCCTTACTTAGGGTTCCAGTTGTGTTTTAGTCAAAAAAAGTTTTTAACTTCTTGCAGAGTTCGAGCACACGGCAACATAATATCTCTTCCACTATTTAAGTATTACGTGTCAAAAGTGAAACAAAAACACTCATGTCAAATACTTTCACTTGAAAAATGAAACTATTCCACTAACTGAAACAATCACATTTCGATACTGTAATGACAGATACTTTCACAGAGAGAGAGATGTATATGTATACATATAGATGTATAT
>NC_068983.1:32011008-32013200 GCF_001194135.2 Octopus bimaculoides | reverse complement strand
TATTATCACTTAAAGTTGGAACGCCTGTTATGCTGCTCCGCAATCTGGAACCACCAAGACTTTGCAATGGAACACGACTCGTATATATAAAGATGATGCGTAGTCTAGACGGCGTTTTTAGATTTCATTATTCTCTTTAACCTGGGCAACGCCGGGTATTTCTGCTAGTATATATATATATATATATATATATATATAATATATATTGAGAGAGAGAGAGAGAAATATTATAATGTTAGGGAATGTCAAAATCCGAACTTACAAGGATATTCAATTTAATAATATCAAATTGAATTATATAATGAAGAATATATTAATAATTTAGAGGAGAACCACCAAGATGTATTTGTCCACCACCACCGCTTGACAACCAGAGGTGGGATGTTTGCATCCCCATAACTTAGCAGTTCAGTAAAAGAGACCAATAGTATAAGTACTAGGCTTCAAAAATAATCCTATGTCTTATGGTCAATATTTTCAACTAAAACCCTTGAAGGAGTTACCCCAGCATGGCCACAGTCAAATGACTGAAACAAGTAAAAGATAAAAGATACATAATTTATAATAAATCAATATGTGTTAGTGTGTGTGTGCGCATGTGAATGTATCTGTATAAAATGAATCTGCAGTGTATATAATCATCATTGCTAATTATCCTTGATGTGAATGATGATGTACCACTCTCCATCCCACTAGGAGTTGCTAGTTCTTAGCTTGGCTGGTTTCATGCTCTTGCTTGATGTGGCTAGGGTCATTCCAAGTTAGTGGTCCCAGAGGTGTCATCATACATAAAGCTGATCAGGTCTTCTAGTGCTCTCCATCACTGGTGGTCCTATGCCAGGCCTCTGCGTCCTCCAAGGTGATGTCAAGCCTCTGGAGATCTTCCCCCAATCACGTCCAGACATCTGTTGCAGGGCCTCTTCCAGCCCACAGCTACTGAATGAGAGTAAAGCCTTGGTAGGATGATCTAGTGGGAGACAGAGGACAGGTTCATACCAGCATGGATAGCTATGAGGTGGGATACTACAGGCTGATGCATGACCACATGCTGTTCTTTGTTAGAGAACCAACAACCCACTCAGAAGAACCCTCTACTTCTTACGACACCACCATAGCTGGTGATTCAGAGCATTGAATTTGCCAGTCCCAATTCAAGAGCATAGATAAACATTGCTTTTTTTGTTTTCCAAGACTAATCTAAGCTTAATCTGACAGCACTTCCAGACTATCTTGATCACGTTATTTACCCATTTATCAGCCAGAAGTATGCTTACACCTCCACTATTGCCAACCCTGAAGAATTAGAGGACATGCTGAGTAGCAACCTGATGGATTTTAAAACTCATTTTTCCTCTTCTGCCATAAATTAAAATATGTATGAAATAAATCCAAACTTCTCTCAATATTTGGAATATGTGTGGTTTGTACTGTGTCTCTTGACATGGCACAAACCAGACATAAATGAACATTAAAGTGGTAAAAATAACTGAGACTGACTAAAGATCTTTCAGTTTTTAATTTTATCCTTCTGTTTTCTGAAAGTAAATCTTACTGGGTTCAACTTTTGCGGTTTATCCATTTGTAGTTTATACCAATAATGAAGCAGAGTCCATCCTTGACAAAGCAGATAAAATCCTGAATCTCACGCAGATAACAAAATATTCCAATCTCACGCCCAAATGAAAATAAATTCATTTTGTCAGTATCAATATTATATTTAAGAGAAATATCATAAATCAGAACTATTAAATGCTTTAGTTCTTTTCCTTGGCAACAGCACAATTTAATTACAGGAAACTACAATTCAGAAAATGTGACCAGCTGTAGTCAATCTGGAAGTATAGTATAAGGTTACGAGAAAATGATCTAAACAGAAACTATTTCCGATTCTATTTTGCTCAAATACCACAGCTAAAGGCATTCAAATTTTCAGAGGCACTGTGACAACACTGCCTGCGATGGAAACGGACACTCGTGAGAAATTTACTTCTCAAAATATAAATAAATAAATAAAAAGAGAGAAAATGTTAAGTACCCACTACAGATTCCTGCCCCACCTCCCGACTTTGGATGATCATAACTTTCAGAAAAATGGATGTTTTTTAAATGAAATTTTCCACGAAAAGGTGTTATATCAAGTAGATTACGAATATACAAAACTTTTGGGGAAAGTATTTCAGGAGCGGGGGGGG
>NC_068983.1:32002249-32010998 GCF_001194135.2 Octopus bimaculoides | reverse complement strand
GGGGGGGGGGGTCGGAAAATTTCACCGGCGTCCACTTCAATTCGTCTTAACTTTCAAGATAATGGATTTTTTTAAATAAAATTTTCTACAAATATACCTCGGACTATGTAGACTCCGAAAACATAGGAATTTTTTTGGGGAAAACAATTGGGGGTTACTTTTGAGGACTGCTCCCCACTCGGGGGTGTTTCGGAACAAGTCGTCCATATTTGTTTCATTTTCTCCGTTTAGTGCGTTTGTGGAATCCGTAGATTTCTACTGCAGCAGCAGGCAATTAAACTGTCACCAGAAAACTCGTTATGCTACAAATACCAGCTAAAGGTCTAAACGTTTTTAACAGAAAGAGGCGATCTTTCGATATCAGTCCTAAATATCGGCCTTTTCCGTAAAAAGTTTCTTCGGCGATCTTTACCAAACATCGGCCTTTTCCGTAACACCCGCACGATCTTCACTACGGTGTTACGGTTATATCTATTTTCTTGAAAGTTAAGACGAATTGAAGTGGACGCCTGTGAATTTTCCGAAATTCACCACCCCTCCTAAAACACTTTCCCCCAAAAGTTTTGTATATTCGGAATCTACATGATATAACACATATTCGTAGAAAATTTCATTAAAAAAATATCCATTTTTCTGAAAGTTATGATTATCCGAAGTCAGGGTGGGGGCAGGAATCTGTAGTTATGCCTTATTTTTCGTACCTGAAACCTTGCAGGCTTAATACGTATCAAATAATGTAAAACTCATCTCATCTATTTAGTTTCTATGTTATATTTGAAATACATTTTGGTATCCCTATTTGGTAGTTTGAAAATATGAAAACTCAACTTATAAGTGGCCAAATTCATCACGAACATAGGATAGATTTTTCAGGGAAGACATTATCTTATTAACCCCAGAGAGGTGAAAGACAAAGCTAACTGCAACAGGACTTGAACTCAAAATCTAAATAATGCAAGTTATTTTGTCCAATATTCTAACGTTTCAGCTAATCCACCGTCTACAATGTAACAAATTAATAACTGAGGGGAGGTCACCGTGGAATGAGAGTAAAATAGAGTAGCTTCCCTTGACATGTTTATATAACGCTTCAGTGCGATAATTATAATCACGAAGGTTAACTTTGAAACAGTTAATCATAATTTTTTGTTCTCTTGACTAATTTAAGCCAAAATCATGTTGTATAAAACACTGAACAAAATTACCACTTTGTCTATATGCTTACACAGAACGAATTCGACCTGTTTATTTCTACAGAACATTTCAGTTCCTAAATCACATGCTGTACACACGCATGCACATCTTAAAATACGTCCACATCATAGTCTGTCCTCTTTCAGAAGTTTACATACTTTAACTGATCGGTCTTCTATATGCCAAGTTAAGCAAAACCATCGATGTTTCCAAAAGTATTTACCTTTACGATCTGTCCATACAGCGGCTATATGTCAGTCTATGAACAACGATACCGTTTCCTACCCTCACGGTACAACCCCAATACAAATGTGGGGTCATGAAACAGTAAGTAAACTTTTGCTATTCAAATTTTGGCGCTCTTTTTCGTTATCCGAACTCTATTCTCACATTTAAATACTATAGAAAAAGAGAAATTTCTAAACGTTCTGTGGATTGAAATGTTCACTCTTAAAGTCGACAGTAATATGCTATCCAATAAAGGAAATTGCCAAGATTATGATTTGTTTGTGGCGCCTCGACGGTCATACTGCGATCAATGCGATGATCACACAAGCCATTGAAAAGTGCGATGTTCTATATATATGAAACTTGTAGATTTGTATTGGTCAAATGGAAATAAATCAGAGTTTACCTTGTATCACCCAAAGACGAGGCCTCTGTCTTGTATGGGACGCTATTATGATGGATAGGACACATTTGCAATTAATTTTTGACCCGACGCTTTAAGAAACCCTAACATTTTGAGATAGATCTAACACTGCAACTCAAGCAGAGCAATGCAAAATAATCAAATATGACCAAATAGTAACGTACTATGAGTTTCAATCCATAACATTGAAGAACATGAGCACATGTAATACAACCACGCGTGTGACAATTGATGAACTCTGCAAATGACTCGTTGAAGCCGCAGACTTTGTGTACGAGCTTTGTTTCTCCGCCAGCGAATTTCAGTAACTACAAGGGATCGCGATTGTATGATGAGTTATATTCAATCGATACAATATTTATTAAAAATTGTTTTAAAAGCAACCATATAAGTGGCATGTAAGTGTAAGCTATTTAGTTCAGAACTTTACTGTTTCTGTTATTTCACTGTCAGTAATGATGATGATGATGATGATAATTTCATGTGTTTCTTTTTAATCTAGGACTCTTTTGGTAATATTGATGTGGAGGTTCCTTTTCATGTACTTATTCGACCTTTGGATCCAGTACAATACCCAGAAATGAATAGGGTGTTTATAAAACTCCTGGTACCAGTCTCAAATGAGTCAGCTAACAAAGCATCATTTGTTTCCAATTTGTCTCGATGGAGTGACATCTATGAATTGAATTCTACCACTGAAGAGGACAAAGTTATTGTTAAAGGTCACATACCTAAAGATATTTTTGGAGATTCTTTGCCAGAAATGACCTGTCTTATTGAGGTTCCTATTAAATTCAGTAAGGACATTTTATACTCTTTTTAAGCGAATGAAAAAAGGTTTTAGCTAAAGCAGTAGGAGAATTCTGATAGCCATTCCAACCCTTCTGCAAGGGGGGATAAGGATATCAAGGTATACTTAATATTGTTAATGTTTAGATTAAAATTTTGAAGGTAGGTGATTGCGGGAAACACATACTAGTTGTAGGCCTGTCTAGGGGAATGCAGTTCGAGGTAAAAAATGGACACAGTACTTAATGTAGAGTCTGTGAAGTTAGATATAGTAAGGAAGGCAGTTGGAGGAGAGGTGGATGACCTGGGTAGGTCTCTTTCAGTTAGTAAATTCAGAGGAGCAGAGATGAAAGTTGTATTGGAAATAGAAACAGGATATGGGTTAAGGATGGGATAAGTAGTTAAAGAATATTGAAGAATAAAACCTTGTTTGTCTAAATGAATTACTTTATTTCAAAATGGAGAACTTTTATATCATTTATTACTTGTTTTACCTTTATTTCTCCTGTTGATGTTTAGCCCCAAGTTAGCCTTGATCCAATAGATCTATGATTTAAAGCATTCCAATTGTCTCTATGGTGTCTTGCTTTTTACCCATAGTATATTTAGGACTTTTTTAATGGCTTAATCATTAGCTCTTGTCTTTTTTCAGAGAGCAGTGGGAGGAAGGAAGTTATCCATAGACCAGACACCAGGCCCAAATGCTCGCTACAGAGTAGATTCTACTGAAAGCACCAAAGGGCCATTTGGTAGTGTTTCACTGGAAAACAGATTCAGTTCCACAATAACAGTAACAGTCCCTTCACCAGGGAACCAAAAGCTGTGGAGCTTGAACTTGAAAACACATGGTTACAAAGCAAACTTCTTAACCACACAACCCTGCCTGCACCCACTCTCTAATATGCCCTTTCTTTTTTTAGAAAGGGAGGTTGTGATTCAGAGTAGATTCGGCTGCTATCTCTATCTGATCAAATATCTGCATGGAGATTTCCTTGTTGTCTCAATTTTACTTTTATTTGATTCATCATTTAACGTCTGCTTTCCACACTGACAAGGGTTGGATGGTTTGACAGGAGTTGGCTAGGCAGAAGACTGCACCATGCTTTTCTGTCTGTTTTGACATGGTTTTCTTTTACAGCTGGATGTCGTTCCTAATACCAACCACTCTGCAGAGTGAACTGAGTGCTTTTTACATGGCACCAGCACAGACGAGGTCAGGTTTGGCATGGTTTTTTTTACAGTTGGATGCACTTCCAAATACCAGCCACTTTACAGTGTAGACTGGATGCTTTTTACGTGGCACCAGTACTGGCAACGTCACCAAGTAACTTGCAAAGCAAAGACTTTTTGAGAGATGTGGCATTGGAGGAATTAATCTTGTGCCAGATGATGAAAGGTTAGAGTGTGACAGAGAGACAGAAACAAGTATCTTGCTGTGGAGGAGATACATGGTTACTCGATCAGAGAGAGAGAGAGAGAGAGTAAGAGTGATGAAGATTGAGGCCAGTAACGAGTGTGGTGCTGTAGAGGAGATACATGGTTAACCAGTCAGAGAGATAGAGTAAGAGGAAGAGAGCAAGAGAAAGAGGGAAAGTGCAAGAGAGCAGGAGAGAGATGGTGGTGAAGTGCCAGGGCATGCTCACAAGGAACAGGGATCCTTGAGTTGAATAAGATATTGTATTAACAACTTATGAATAGAGTTCAAGTCCGTGAGGAATTACATGGTGTAGATTATGAACAGCACACTTAATTCTGCCTGTCCCAATTAACTTAGATATTAGGTATACACATAAGATTTTCATAATACTTTGCTATCATTTATCATTTATTTTTCAGCTGTTAATGTTCAAGTTGCTGGGAAAGCTAATGTTTCAATACAAAATATGGAAGGAGATAAAATTAATGTTAAATTTCACTATGGAAAATGTCTGTTAACACAAATTAAGGTTTGTTGAGATATTACTTTTACAAGTGCTATGGACACCATCATCATCATCATAACCATCCCCATTACCACATTACTATCATCACTACTATCATGAAAACTACTCTAATTTCCAATAATGATTTCTCACTCTTGCGTAAATTCTGAGTTTTGGCAGTGGAGAATAAAAGATTTTTTTCCCAAGATGGTTCATGGCAGGTGTGGTCCCAAGAATTTTGCCAAGGGAGGGCACAAGGTCAGAAGGGAATACAATTCCAGGAGAAAAGGATATAATAACATTATTTAGAAGGGTGCAGTTCTTTTCTTGAGTGAGGCACATGCCCCTCAAGTCCCCTTCTTGGGTCTGTCCCTGCATGGCATAAGTGAAGCGAAATGATTTCAATCAGGAACTAAAACAAGGTTGTAGGTAAGGATGCTTTTTTAGTTACACTAGGGTCCAAACTAGACCCTTTTAAAGCAATGATTTTTGTATACTTAGATTTATTAAGATAAGTTGGATTTATGTAGATAAGCTCATTCCTTACACAATGTCACATCAAGTTCACTTAACCTACTTCTAAGTGAAGGCCACCATCAGAATTTATTGACTGGAAAGTGGAGAGCACAACATAAGCTGCCATACTGCACCACATTCAATTAACCACTACATATCAGAATGTGCATTATCATCTTCAATCAGACCATGATGTATTCTTAGCTATAAATTACACCTAGTCATTTGCTTGATTACTTAGGTGCCATAGGCCTATTTAATCAGTATTCTTTCCAAATCTCAGTCATCCATAGGAATAGTTCTTATCTACTGTAATATCAATTGGATAGGAGATGAATTCTTCTGCTCCTGGTTGATAGACTAATCTATTGCAAGTGGTTTTTACCATGAAAGGGTTTGAATTCAGCACTGAAATCCATTGAAACATTCATTAACTCATTTGTGCTGTCACTGATTATAGTGGGGCACTATACCATTGTGTGGTACCTATTTAAAGCCAAGTAATTTGGGCAATTAAAGACTAAATGTTTTTGTCACGTATACAACATAGTACTTATGACAGGATGTGCACTACTGTTCTCTTGATTGTTTGTCTGATACCTTATGATCCAGCTATCTGCAGTTCATTCTGTCGATGTAATATCTATACCCAGGTATTGAAATCTGTTCAAGGATTTGGCTTACCAGGAAATTATGTTTTATTCTACATCTGTGTGTAGCCAAAAGACTCTTTTTATGGTAAAGATATAAATCAAATTGACCTCAGTATGCTGCTGGTACTATGAGAGATATTTATAAATTTTCTTTTTCTTATCACTCATGTTCATCATTTAAATTGATTTTCTTTTTATCACCTTTCATTTCTAAGTTCTGTTCAGTCATTGTATGCTGAAACTATTGCATTTACAAAAATATTTACCTAAACTTATATGCTACTTCCATCCAGGCCATTCAAATATTCCATGATTGAAATATCTTGCCATTACAGTTTTCATTTTCTGTTGTTTTCTTTTCCAGGCTAGTGAAGTTGATGTGTACTGTGTTAAAGGGGACATAGAAAGTTCTGGAGTATTACAAGGGAACATCCGACTGAAATGTCAAAATCAAGGGGCAAGTACATTTGTTAAATTACATATGATTAATCAATGAGGCTCAATGGACATTAGATTAACATCAAAAAGGTATATACATGATACCTCGCAGTACAAGTTTAATTCATTCCATGACTGAGCTCATTTTAAAATCAATTTTCCCCATTGATATTAATTAAAATATAATTAATCCATTCCAGCCCCTCAAAACCACCTAAAAATCATTTTTTATGGGTTTTAAAACAGAAAAGGTGCAATTACAAAGAAAATGGCAATTATAAAAGCATAATAAAAGAGAATGCAAAAGAAATATGTAAACTGGTTTTATTAACTTAATTACCTTAAAGATGGGATAATTTGTGCCTGAGGAAGATGATGGAGCAGAAAAGAGGAAGATTATTGTTTGGAAGAAGAATTTCCTTCCGTTAAGACTTTGAGAAGAACAATTTCTGGTTTTTTTCTCTCTCACTTTGCTTAATTTAGGCTTTTTGGACACACGTTCTTCATTTTTCACACTTGCAAGTCATTTCATTAGAAACATATCAAGAGAAGTCTGTGTTTTCCTGCCTTTCAAAATGTTACAAAAATGCACCAGAGCAGTGTCATTAAATAAATCAGCTGCAGATACTTGTCCAGGATGGTTTTTTTTTTTTCTACAAATTCAGAAACATACTGCCACTTTACCAACATTGCTTTTATGTCACTCATAGAGTTAGCTTTCTCTGCTACAATGTCCTCCTCCAGTCTCTTCTACCACATCTGAATGCTGCTGCTCCTGAAGCTGCAGGAGTGCGTCCATTGTCAGCTTCTCTGAGTGTTCCTTGACAAGATCATTAATGCCCCCATTGTCAACCTTGAAGCCCATGGACTTGCCAAGAAAGACTATCTCCTCAACTACAGGTGTCTCAGACTCAAGCTCCTCAAAGTCTGTTTTGTATGCAGTCAGGCCACAACTTCCACCATGCAGAATTCAGTGTTCTCATTACACCCTGCCAGGCCATATCAATGATTTTCAGGCAGTTAAAGTTGTAGTGTTCCTTCCAAAACTCACAAAGGGTTAGATTTGTATTTTCGGTGACTTCAAAGCATCTACAAAACAAGTGTTTCGTGTACATTTTCTTAAAATTAGAAATCACCTGTTGGTCCATGAGCTACAAAATAGGTTTGGTGTTGCATGAAAGGCACAAAACTTTCATGCGTTTAAATTCATCCAGGATATCATCTTTGAGGTTAGGAGGGTGAGCAGGAGCATTGTTGAGGATGAAGAGAGCCTTGAGAGGAAGATCATTCTCCAGAAGGTACTTTTTCACTGCTGGTCTGAAGACATGGTTGACCCACTTGTCATTGCAGAGTCTGCACTTTGTGTTTACCTCATTGTGTATGACATTAGCTTGATTGTTCCAAGTGAGGAGGCTCTGATTTTGTGCTGTTAGGATAAATCCTTCAGTTTCAGCTTTTAAACCAACACTGCAGCCACTGATGAGTTCTTCTCATATGTACATCAGCTTCCCTAGCTCATTTGGGGTATTGCCCATGCAATGGTTTTTCTTGCCCATGCAGTGGTTTTTTCTTGTCACAGTCTTAATATTTCCCTCAAGCTTTCCTGTTTGGCTTTTGTTTTTTACACTTTTTTGCTTCCTTAGTAGGTGGTGTATCCTCCTTATCATCATCATACTCAGGCAGGATAAGCTCTTGTCTGTATTTATATGCCTTCTTTGAGATTGAGTGCAGTTACTTATTCTGTTCGTGTTGCCTTACCAGCTTTATCATCCAGTCGGTGTTACTTTGAATGTACACTTGGAGTCCTGTCGTGGTCATTTTATAGGATGTTTCAAGGTGGATTAGGCCTCTTCCACCTTCCTTTCATGGGAGATAGAGCTTGTGGATGTTTGTTTTTGGGTGGTGCATCCTTTTTAGTGTCGGCAGTTTCCTGGTCTTTATGTCCATACTCTGGAGATCACTCAGATTCCAGTTGATGACATTAAGGCTATACTAGACAACTGGTACCACCAAGGAGTTTATAGCTGCAATTCTACTTTGGGAGTTCAGCTCAGTATTCAAGACCATTCTGACATGTCTATAATACTTTTTCCTGATCTTCTCTTTCATTGATCCATGTTGAATCCCTTTCCCTTCGTGTACCCCAAGAAACTTATAAAAACCTTCTTGATCCAGTTCCTTGGTATATCATAACCAAGTTAGATCATGGTAGTAACTGTCAGTCTACCACATTTGAACGAAGCTTTTGCACACTTGTCAAAGTCAAATTCGTTCGGAAGCGTTGGGAGAGATGCTTGACCATTGGAAGGTGCGACAATTATTTAGAGCGGCGTATAGGCAGAGTGGCAACGGAATCGTTGAGAGGCACCATCGGACGATCAAGGCCATGGCTGAAAGGGGGCACATTTCGCCCCTGGAAGCGGTCTACTGGTACAACATGTCTCCCCAATCCGGACAAGCGGAAGAGTCTGTGCTGCACAGAGCGGTGTTCAAATATGAATGGAGGCATCCCAGTAAGACGCCGGAGTTCTGCGAGGAAGAGAAGGAACCCGCCGGCGTGAAAGTAGGGGAGGAAGTTTGGGTCA
>NC_068983.1:31985413-32002012 GCF_001194135.2 Octopus bimaculoides | reverse complement strand
GGCATGACGTCAGTGTCTGGGGAGGCTGACCGGAAGAGGAAAAAGGGCAGAGGGAGCCTCGATCAGGATTCGTGCCCTTTTTCGAACGGGGTCGCGGACAGGACAAGACGTGTCTAGTGACGGTCTAGGTTTTGGAGAAACAGCTGCTATTCCTGGTGTTCTTTGGGTCGGGGCAAGCTTCAAGGATTGGATACCGCAAGACAGACTCACAGTCGACGAAAGGAAAACCGAGGTAAGGCGATTACATCTACTCGTACGCACACACCACATGGGATAAGGGAAAGAGGGAAGGGCAGAAGAGGTGACTAGAGAGTGAATTGCCCTGGAATATTCCACGATCTATTTTGATGTTCTCTGTTACATACAAACCTTTCTCCTGCTTAAGAAACAATTTTGTGTTCCACAGTCCCATACTATGCTGTAGAAAACCTTTAAAAAAAGGAGTGATCTTGTATATTTTTAGTGCCTTTAAGATCCAGCTATGTGGGACATTGTTAAATGCCTTATGATAGTCAATCCACGCTGTGTTAAGATTTCATTTTTAGATGAGCAATTTTCGAGTATCTTATGGTTTATTAATAGCTGGTCTTTGCAGCCATATGAGTTCCTTTTGCACCCTTTTTGTTTGAGGGGAAGGGTGTTGTTTTCATCGAAAAATTGGTGCATCCTTTCGGTGAGGATGGATGTAAGTGTTTTGTAGATGGTGGGTAAACAAATGATCGGCCTGTAGTTTTTTGAGTTTCTTGTGTCACTCATTTAGGGAGTAGGTATGCTATCCCTAATGTTTGCCAGCTTGGAGATCTTTTGGGGGTTTCTGATGATATTAGGGTAACATTCCATTAATTGACAGTGTGATGATGAGAAGCTATTAAGCCAGAAGTTTGGGATTTTATCATGTCCAGGAGACTTCCATGAGTTTTAGTCAGAACCTGAATTAGATCTTGCATTGTAATATCATTCCATCTCTGTCCTTCAATCTCAGCCATTCTTTCTTCTTCTGTCCCTACCCATTCAGCTTCCCTGTTGAATTCCTTTGTCACTCCATATGCTTTTCCAAAATGTCACTCCCAGGACCAGCCTTAAGCCAATTGGACCAATTGCTCCGAGGGGGCCCCGTGCTCAAGGAGGCCATATCCTTATATTCCTTATTATTATTATTATTATTATTAAATTTTCATGACACTTCAAGTGCTCTTGGAAGTATACAGTTCCAAAAAATCATAGTTATGCAAACTCCTATCTTAGAAGATGCTAAAAAGAGCAGGTGTTAATGAAGAAAAATGTTTCTGATGAAGCTGATGTGTTGCAGGTATATTGTTGTTGTTTAGTCTCAGATCGGAACTGAATGAGGCAGCCCATAACCAAAGTTGTTTCAATTGTGACCTCTATTCTATCTAATTACATTATTCGATATGTTCTTATTTTTAAGACAGTCAAGTGCAATTTAAGAGAGACCTGACCTCTGTTTCTAGCAAGTTCTGACATCACATAGAAGTCCTCCAGCACCTTAAGCTCTCTTTTTAGCTTCCTCATTTCAGGCTGATGTTTTGTGTTTTTTCAAGTAAATTGTTTTCATATACTTACAGGTTATCAAAGCAGACCGTCTGCAAGGACAGACCATTCACTGCAGTGTGGGTGGTGGCACTATGGATATTCAAAATATTTATGCTGATACCTGCAATTTAACTGCCAGTGCTCGAGCCCAGCTCAGTATTGGTAGTTGTCATGGAGACACAATGATACTCATGAAAGAAGGAAATGTGAAAATTAGTAAGCATTTATAGTTTTATTTATTGTTTGTTTCTAATGGTATAACTAATTGTATGAATAATTATAAGTATTTAATTTATGGCCCACTCTCTGGTAGGACAAATATAGTCAACTACTTTACTCTTGGTATTTAAAGGCAATGCAAATTGAAGTACCCTAATATTCACAGCTAAAGATACCAAGGTGGCAGATAGTGTTAAACTGAATGATGGATTAAGTAAGGAATGACAAGATATTTGAATTTAGAATACAAAGAGCTGGGATAAATGTTGCATGGCATCTGATCCAATGTTCTTACAGTTTCACCAATCCATTGCTCTATACTGGTAATGGTTTTTTGATCCTGAAAGGATGAAAAACTAAGTTGAAATCAGTAGAATTTGAACTCAGAGCGTAGAGATTCAGAACAAATATCACAAGACATCTTATCCTGTCTAATACTCTATTGGCTCAGTCAGTTCACCACCTAATATTTGTAGAATGAAAACTTTCATATTTGTTCACTGAGTGGAGTGAGTTCCTTGTAATCTTGAACAGCTTTCCATCAATATGTGATAGCATGGAAAAGCTCTCAACTGAAAACCCCTCAAAAATATTAGAATAGTCTATTTTTGCATCAGTTCATCTCAGAAGTGAATAATTTAATTTTCCTATACAGAAATAATTCTTTTGTCATTGCAGATTGTAATCTATGTTGCAAGACACTATTGATAAACAATTCTAATTTCAAAAGAAAATAATAAACCATTTTTCAACAAGTTTTAGTCAGTGATTTCACTGTCACCATTCTAGCAAACTCACCAATATAATGATGATGATTCCATACATGTGTCATTGTTACATTAAACAAAGTTTAACAGCTTAGTGTGTTACTAAATGGTTCTTCCATGATGTAAATGATGTGAGATGTGAGGTATATTTTCACTAATTTCTTTCATTCCAGAAAATTTAGAAGGTCATCTTGATGGTACTACAGATGAAGGAGACATGGATATAGGATTAACAAACACTCCAAAGAATGTATCAGTTGAAAATCATAAAGGTATATACAAATTTAGTCTATAATTCTTTTACATCAGTTCCAGTGTTTTGTCTGCTATTTATTTTACCAACCTCATATGAAGAAATGGTGAATTTTTAAAGTTTTTATAAACTATGTTTTTTTTAAACTAAAAATTAGAAGGGACTTGATTTAATGAGATGAGTTGTTATTCAGATTATAACTTTTAGAGCACCATTAAACTTGTCTTTAAATATGAAAGATTTTTTTTTGAAATTTGTATCTGTCTTGATCAGTTTAATCTCTGGTAAAATCTTGTAATATCTTGAAAATCAAATTGATTGAAAGGTAGTGCAAGTATAAATTTTAGAAAATCTTTCATTGCTGAAAATGTTGTCATTGTTGTTATCATCATCATCATCATCATCATTCTCATCATCATCATCATCATTATTATCATCATTATTATCATCATCATCAGGAGGGAGATGTTAATGACAAGCAAAATTATTATTATAAAAGGGAACTTCTTTCTCAATTTCTATCAAGGTGATATTATTCTGGGATTCTGTCCAACACTGAAGGCCAATTTTGAGCTTAATGCAAAAAAAATAAAGTTAGATGAAGATTTTTCAGAACTGTCAGAGAAACTGGAGAAAAAAATTGTTGGTGAGAAACATTTGGATTGTCCACAAATACACATGGAATTACGGGGTAAGTATACTTGCATGTATAAATGTTTTATATCTATAAATTATTAAAAGCAGTAAGAAGCACAAATTTTTCTGGTTCACCAAATTTTGAATTGATAACTGCAATACAAAGCAACAAATATAGTCACAGTTCAGTAAATTTACTGAAATGGTTAGTTTTGAGAACAATGGGGAAAACATTTTAAACAGGTATTTGTAAATAAGCTATGTGTCTTTACTATTGCAAAACACCTGTGCTTGTCCCTCTATCATACTTTAAAACCCCAACACCTGACATAAAGCCAATGCCCCCTCTCAAACACTTTCTCCACTTAATTGAGTGGGTTTTTTCCTTTGCCTTTTCTTGTTCTTTTCCTGTCTTGCTAGTTACATGGCACCTTCACTTGTGCTGGTGGCAAAAAAAAAAGCACCCTGTATACACGATAAAGTGGATGGCATTAGGAAGGGCATCAAGCCATAGAAAACATGCTGAAGTTGACACTGGAGCTTGCTGCTTGCTGTCAAACCATCCAACCCATACCAGTATGGAAAATGGACATTAATTAATTAATTAATTGTTGTTGATAATGATGATGAATCGTTGTTTTAGTGCCCCTTTGTCCTTGTTGACATGATTTGGACAATATAATCCTCAGTATGACACTGGTATTTATTTTATTGACTCCCCATTAAAGGAATGAAATTTTACTTGAAACGTGACTGGATTTGAACCTTGAACTATTAGGTATTGAACTAGTTACAGTCGAATATCCAGTCACCTTTTTGGTATTTTTCTTGTGTCTAAGAAATTAAATAATGATATAGCAAATATAATGATAACATCCTGGAACCAGATTAGCAGTTGGTACTTGTTTTCTTTTGTTTTTTTATTACCTGCCTATTATAACATTTTTGAAATTTGTAATCATATATACCAGAAGAAAAAATATTTTTCTAGTCATGAAGATTTTTCTATTTAGCAAGAAGTTAGATGTAAAACAACTAAAGAAGAAAACACTAGAAGTCTGATTTTCTGATTTCCTTCCCCATCTTTTTTGTTCTTTCTTTTTTTTTTTAGGTTCAATTGGATCTGACAACAAAAATTGCAGCCAGGTTAAAGCCATTGCAAATCAAGGTAACCTCACTTTAAAGAAGCAGGATTGGCTTTCATCCCTTGGATTTTCTCTCAAGATGGATTGATGAAGAACAAACCTTATTCTGTATTTATATCATTATTGATGAAAAGACTTATTTAAAAATGTGTTTTGATGTTGTTGTTTGTTGTTGTTTCATTTGAAACCCTATTATATCAACAAAATGGATTACAACAAATCTATTTAGGCAGCTACAACAGAATAATTTAATATTTATTATGTCTGGTTGGTTTTTAACTCTACAATATTGGTAGTAAAGTGTCATTCGTCATTTATTATTGACTTATATCTTTATCCTTGTTATAAATTGAGGTGTATTTCATTGGCATAGAGAAGGAAATGGTCTAAGAAATATGCCACTGAACTACTAAATCATGAGTTATAAAGAATTCTGTTGTTTATAAGCAGAGCTATTAAATGTACATCTATGGGCTCATTTCTCTCAACAGGTCTCATGGAAAAGTTACTGAACAGGAATTGTTAGCACACAAAAACATTTTGAGTATGTTTTGCTGCAAATGCAATTTTACTATGAGACTTTAGTATTGCTGAAGACGTCATATAAAGCATACCTGTAAAAGTGATTAAGATATTTATATTTAAAAAATGTGGATGTTCTCCATCACTGCATGTCACCAACTATCATGGTCTGCTGTTGTCTCCTTTGTAAAGTTCAACATCTCAAGATCAGTTTTCATCACTTTATTCCATATTTTTCTATGTCTTTCTCTTCCACATACACCATTCACTTTGAACACTCAGCACTTTTTTATGCAGCTGTTATCATCCATATGCATCACATGCTCGTACCAACCCAGTCGTCTCTCTTGACTATTACATCCAATTCCTCTTACAATTTTTCTCTTAGGTCATTTGTATACCAGCTAAGCATGCTCACTGTATTTATTTATAACCTTTGCAAATTCTCTGCAGTCAAAGTCCATGTTTCACTACCACATACATTATATATATATATAAACTTAACAGGCATAAAATATACCCCAGTATTAATCACATTTGAACTACTAGAGCCTACAAATGCACCTAAAACAACAGCAAGCCCTTCAAACTTACACTCACAAGGCTTTGGTTGGCCCAAGGCTATAGTAGAAGACACTTGCCCAAGATGCCACGCAGCGAGACTGAACCCTGAACCATATGGTTGGTAAGCAAACTACTTACACACACAGCCACTCCTGTGCCTATACCTAAGTTTTAACATTATCTTCAAAATAATCACCTTGTGCAGCAATACACTGGTCCCAGTGTTCCTGCCACTTTTGGAATCTGGCCTGGAAGTCATTTTCCATAAGCGAGTTGAGGACCTTCTGCGATTCACTCTGGATCTCAACAACAGTGTTAAAACAGTGACCTTTGAATTGCATTTTCATCTTCAGGAAAAGATGGAAATCTGTAGGTGCTAAATCTGGCAAATAGGGTGGGTGTGGAAGTGATACTATGTTGTTTTTGGTGAGAAACTCATGAGTGAGGAGAGCTTGATGATAGGGTGCATTGTTGTCATGAAGAATCTAATTCTTTGTGCTCCACAAATCCAGTCACTTTGCTAAATATTCTCCCTCAAATACTTCAAAACGTTGCAGTAGAACTCTGAATTGACAGTCTGACCCTGAGGGAAGAATTCTTGATGCACAATACCAAATTTCCAGGGGTGACACTCATGGCAGATCACTCATCGTTTTCCACGTATGTTCTGCTTTTGAAGTGCTCATGTCACTTGAAACATTGCATATGATTGCCCCATCACCATAAGCTTGCCAATGTATGCTCAATGTCGCTGTACCAGATTTCCTGAGTTAATGCAAAATTTCACATTGGCTCTTTGTTCCTGTCCATGACAAAATCATAGACTACAACATACACATAATCATAAAACCACAAATATTACAACTTGCAAAGTTAACACAGCAATGTCAATCAGTACACTGCCTCATGAAGGTCACTGCTAGTTCTTGCTGTACATGCAACCAGGTGTTGCTACCTTTTGGCACACTCCAGAATTAATTCGGGAACTTTTTGATACGACCTTGTACACATTCAAAGACAATAAACTGCACAGCAAACAAACACACGCCCAAACATTAATACATGTTTGTTTTTCTCCCCATTATTCAAACTCAGCAATTTATAATCCTTTTCATACACACATGTGCACAGATTTGTTGTCTGATCATTTACAAATGCCCACATGAATAAAACACACAGAATAAGACCATGCACATGTCAACACAAAAAAATTCACACTCATACCCACATATATAAATTGATATGACAAACTAAACACAGTCACACACAAGCACACATGTGCAAATCACACAAAACGTGCTCATGAATATAATGAAACCATACACACATTCATACCTATCTGGTTAGTCATACACATATGCTAACATATAGAATCACACATACAAACACACACAGACTTTAAGAGACATACCTCTAAAAGAGCACGCACACTGATAGATAATGTGATCAAATGTCCTTTCCTAAAATGTCAATGATCTCTTATGTCTTACTTCCTTCAATCCATTTTGTCATAATAATACCTGCTCATACATCGCAAACAAATTCCTCCACCATCCAACAGTCTATACACCTCATCAACCCCCAGCAAAACACAAAAACAATAGTATCACACACTGGCAAAAGTAAAACAAAGCAAAACTATATAAATTTCTTCCAAAGTTATGGAAGCACAGTAGGAAATGTTTTATCAGTTCAATGGCTTTTGAGGTTTAGCTTTTTCCTCATTGTATGATCTGTAAATAATCAAAAGTATATCTTCTTAATGCAGCCATAGCTGTGATGATTTGTACCATAATGCACCTGGAATCTCTCTTCCCAGTTGTTTTGATTGATCTTCAATTTTATGATGTGTGTCTCTGCCAAAAACAACTATGTAGCTGAATAGTCTTCATCTTCTGTTAGGGTACAAAGGTTTCCAAAATATCACACCTGATATGACTTATTGTTCAGTACAGTGGCTGCAACTAGTTAAGCCTACTTTGTGTTGAGCAACAACAGTATAGCTTACCTTATGTTTGAAAATCAGAAAAAATAAAACATGACGTACTTGGTTAGAGAAAAATTAATTTTTACCATAATGAATTCATACATTATTTTTGTAGCACTATAATTTAACCCTTTAATATTTTTATATATCTGATAGTGTTAGAGATATTGTGATGCATGCTTATAAATGACGCAATGGTAAAATAAAGATCTTATTTTTTTGTGAGATTTGCAAAGAAAAAACTTAGATACTTGAATTTAAACATTTAGTATTCAGATTATTCTATCAAATGTAGTGCTTATTTAATCACACTGTTTATAATTGATCATGCATTATCTCATAGCTTTGAAAGATTGATGTGATTGCTTATCTTTAGAATGACATGCAGGATAGGTGTGAGAAACTGGATTTGGCTGGTTTGAACATAAAACAGGTAGACTATCTGGGCCAGATATGGCCAGTTTAAATGTTAAAAATATGGGTAAACATCAGTAAGAGTAAAGTATTTTGTTCTGTGATGAGAAAAATCCTAATATTTCAAGTGGAAGTTTGAAGAAATTGTACTGTTTTCCTAGCAGCTGGATTTGGCCATTGTGAATATCAAAGTGTTGTAGATTATAAATTTTATAATTATCATTCTATTTTTTGATTGTTCAATATCCTGTAATGCTCTTGACAGGTGATGTGAATTTTTAGAAAATAGAAATAAAAATTTGCCAGTTTCCAAAATTTGTTGGGTAAGCAATTAGATGATCTCAAATTTATGCATGATTCTATATCAATCATTCTTTTTTTAATTGTAGAGCTATCTATTTGGACCCTGCATTATTTAAAAGATTTTTAAAAATGTATTTTACTAGTTTGATCATGAAAATTCTCCGGAAACGAAAAGCTTGTTGTATTAATTTTTTATTCAATAAATGTAGTTGTATCAGTAGCATATAAAAATATCTCAATATTTTACTCTTCTTTGCAATTCTATGATTCTAAGGAATATCTTTCTATAAAGATGAAAGATACCATCTTTTTATTCCATTGAAAAAGTTTCTTTAAAACTTTTCTTGGTGAAGCATCCATCATATAGGATACTTCAAATCAATAAAAAGCTGGCTAAACAAGTCCAAATGAAAACTACTATAATAATAATAATAATAATAACAATAAATGTCTCATGTAACATCTTGCACAATGTGGATACAGATTATTTTATTTAACGTCAGTACATTACTAATGCTTATTTTATCGCCCTTGCTGTGAAAAAGCAGTTAACCTCAGCAAGGTTTGAGCTCAGAACTAAATATTAAATTATGAGAATGCAGTTGGATAACCATGCTAAAAAAGGGTTAGTGATTCCAATCTTATCGCTGATATTGCATCATGACTTGGCCTAAAACACAAATCATTTAGCAGCTGATTCTACCCAACTGGAAAGAGGTATCATAAGTGGTATAATTCACTACTACTAACAACAACAGCAATGATCTTGGTTTTTATTACTGAAATCAGATCCTCTGGTGGGAAAAACAGTCTGCCATTAGCCAGAATCCTAACCTGATTAAGATTTATCTCCTATCCACTTAATAATACAGAAGTGCTACACCTGTGAATTGTGATTCATTGCAGCAGAACAAATATCAGATTGTCTGAACAATCATCCTAACATATATATGGTAATCTAACAAAGATCACAATGAAATTTTAGTTTCTGGTTCAAACCTTATATGGTCCAGATGTAAGAGACATAACTACTTTATTATAAAGCAGCTCTAATCATAACAGTTAATGTTAACAGATTGAATAAGGAATATTAAAAAGCTAACTAAAAATATGCAATGAAAGCAATATTAGACAATGACTGATATTGTTTTAGAATTTCCAGTATGACAGGCTTGAACATATTTCACTAATACATATACAGTTTGATATATTTACATAATGAGCCCATTCGTCATTTCTTTGGCAAGTACAGTGAAAGCTGTTTTGCTGAAAGTCAGAATAAGCCTGAAACGTTCCAGTGTTGTCTTCCATGCTAGCTGAAAAATTGAAAATAGTATCATTTATTAATTAGTATTGTTTTGCCCTTCACCATATATTTCTTGCATTAAATATGTTAAAGTGGGAATATTACCAAGAGGTGTGTGTTTGCTTTGTGGATCTCAAAAAAGATATGATTGGTGCTGCAGGACATGCTACAGAGGGTTTTGCTGGAGTTTGGGATTATTGAGCATCTTCTGATTGCCATACAGTCCCTATATATATTTGTGTTCAGGTAAATGATGTTAAGTTAAAACCTTTCAATGTGAGTGTCAGACTGGCAAAGGTGTGAATTATCACCTCTCCTTTACGTATTTTTTTTGAAAATTGACATGCACAACCTCTGTGAAAACAGTATCTCAATGTGTGGGTGAAGGATAGGCCGAAATTTTTATGATGACTTGGTGCTACCTCATTAAGAGATCTCCAGCATACACTGATTGGGTGTACTGCTGAGTGCTCCAAGGCAGGAGTAAGAATTATTGATGTGAAGACTGAAACATTGGTCCTTTCAAGAAAGTCTTCCCAGTGCACTCTGCATGTTAGTGAAACATCACTGAGATAAGTGAAGACGTTTAAGTGTCTCAGAACCGTATTCATGAGTGACAGAAGATAGGAGGCTGAATTGAATGCTAGGTACTGATGTAGTAATGCACCACTCCAGCATTCAACCTTCAGAAGAGGAAAAGTTGGTTTTCAAGCCTATCCTTACATGTGGTCATAAATGTTGGATAATGACCAAAAGAGTACTATTGAAAATACAAGTGGCTGAAATGGGGTTCTTTCAGAGGATCTCAGGAGTAACATTACTTGACAGGGTGCATGGCTCAGAGATCAGGGAGTCTCTCTAGGTCGATCCACTACTTTACATTGAGAGGTCACAGCTGCAGTACTACAGAAGTGATTAGAATGTCGAAGGAGAGATTTGCAAGATGGATTCTTCAATCTGAGCCAATCAGCAAGTGACCATGAATGAGATGATTGGGTAATATCCTTAGACTCAGTCATTCTTAGGATCCAATCAGAAAGTCTAATAACGGTTGCTTCTGACAGAACCCTACAGAGGAGGTACTTGAGGAGTCTACCCCCAGACCTTCCTAGGAAATGTAGGTAGAGAAGATGGTTGCAACATGTTGCTGCATCTGCCATTATTCAGTATCTGCTTGGGCCATCCTGAGCAATCCTCTAAGTCAGTTCCCATCTCCATTATATACTTCTTCATACTCTGTGACCATGAAGGATGTGGCCAACCAACATGAGCTGGTGCCCCAGCTAGATCATCAGAGAAGTGAACATGGTATGCAGGATCCAGCTTGGGAAATCAAGCAACAAGACCAAGCAGTTTAAGTTGACACTCCCAAATCATACAAGTAACAGGATGTATTTCAGTTTCTGAGTATAGTCATTGGTTGGATATGAAATCTGACCAATGGTAGCCCATAATTCTGTAAACTTTCCTGATATCAAAGCCATTCAGGTGAACCCAAAAGGCAATGCATAGTGTCCAAGTCTCGAAACTGTTGAGCAAAATAAGAAGGACCATAGACTTGAAGACCCAAATCTTTATCCTGGTCAGATATCAACAGTGCCAAACACCTTTGTCCAGTGAGTCCACAATTGCACCAGCACACTCGAGTCTTTTTAAGACTTCAGACTCACAGTTAATGCTGCTAAGGTAAGTGAAGCAGTCAACATTCTCACCTACAACAGAGTCAAGTGAGATGGAGTCCCCTGGGAAGCCAACAAAAGACAGATCTTTGTTTTGAACCAAGAAACTCTGAAGCCAAGTGGTTCTGCTTCCTCACTTAGTGGAGGGAGAGCACTCCTTAAGACATCCAAAGACTCAGCAAGAATAACCGCATCATCAGCAAAATCCAGATCTGTAATGAGCACTCTACAACTCAATTGAGCCACTATCCGGCCAAGTATCCAGTCCATGCTGGCACTAAACAGAGCGGGAGCTAAAACATAACCCTGACAGACTCCAGATCTAACTGGGAAAGAGTCAAATGTTGAGCCCTAAATCTGAACTGTACTCTCTGTTCCAGCATATAAGGTCACCATCAACCTAACCAATCAGGGAGGTATACTTCACAGCTCCAGAATACTCCACCAAATAAAATGCCTTGCCTGTCTTCAATGAGTACACAAGATCCTGTCAGTAGTTAACATATGTTTGGTCCCATCTGACTATCATGTTCTCCAACATGATACTTGGCTGGGAACTAGTATCGCAGTGATGATGATGTCATGTCTGCTGTTGATGGCTTTGACCAATAGGATGAAAGCTTCCTCACCAATGGAATCCAAGCACTGTGACACAGATGAAAGAAGTGTGTGAACCACAAGGGGAATTATGTTGAAAAATAAACCCCATTTAGTTGCATTCCATGAGTATATCATGGTCAGCCTATGAACATTTCAGCCAGCCCTTATATACTAGATGCAATTCTAATTATTAAAGGGGAAAAAAAGGTGTAATTGAAATGCATAAGCTATTTCATAGTTTGAAGAATTAGGATCTATTTATCAACAAAATACTTTCACAATGCTGACCTGCTCATTAAATATTAAACTCTGTGTAGCAAAGGCCTGATTTTTAACAACAGCTAACTGCTTTCATTTTTTACTTTTTTATTTTTCAAAACAAGATAGCACATGATCTTGATCTATAGCCTATGTATTAGTTCTAAATTTTTTCCAAAGTAATTAATTTAATAAAATGCTAACAGAACTACTAAATCCACCTGTTTGTGGTAGCATATCAATGTTCGTTGCTTGAATATTTCACTTTAATCTGAATTTTCCCTTTCTTGTAACAAACTGCATTGTGAAAACAGAAAAGAGATAATAGAAAAGAAATAGTTTTGTCAAACTGAATTGTTGAAGATAAAGAGATACAGAAAAAAATTTTTAATTCAAAAAAAGGAAAAAGTATTTCTTATCCTTGAAAAGTATTTCCTATCTATTTGGCTCAGCCTGGTTAAAACAACAATATTATTTCTCTAGGATTCAAAATACATATTCTGAGTTCAAAGAAAAATTTGGAAGGAAGCTTGGTGAGTTTATATTAACTAATCAGTTTTAAATCTTTTTTAGCTTTATTTTTGTAAAATTAACAATATTGTTTCTCTAGGATTCAAAATACACATTCTGAGTTTAAAGAAAAATTTGGAAGCTTGGTGAGTTTATATTAACTGATCAGTTTTAAATCTTTTTAGCTTTATTTTTGTAAAATTAACAGATTATTCTTGTAATCTATATTATAAAGGCAAACATCTGTGGATGCATTTTGACTATGTTAATCATATTTCCAGGAGATAAATGAATATTGATTGATTATTTGATTGTGATAATAACTGATTTTTGTATTAGTTGATGGAATGAAATCAAATAATTAATTTAAGCCTTAGAAATTATAAGCAGCATTTCAAAATAATTCCTCTATTCTTTGATTCAGATATCATATACAGAAAGAATGGCAAATTCTGAAGAACAAAATGGGGGAAAATATTTTTTTGATATATGTAAAACAGACATGAGAATCCAGCAGTTGTTTTGTGCAAGACATTTCCTTCCTAAAACAAATTTGAAACAAGTCATTTTGTTTAAAAACCCAAATAATGAGGGGAAGTTCAGAAAACATTTGCACTTCTTAGAAACTCTTCAGAAGCAGCAATTTAACACCAGAAAAAATGTTCATACACACTTTCTAAGGCATCAAGAAAACAAATTCCTTAAATGGAAAGAAAAAGATGAACAAAATATACAGAAAATTAGCTTGTTGAACAAGGACTCAAATTTCACAAATAAATATGTTCCTAATTCACATGTTAGCTTGAAAAGCTTCCAAAGAATAGAAAATGATTTGAAATGTGATGAGTATTCACCAATTTTCCCTCTACAAAACAGAAGGAAAGAATTACCCAGTTTAAAATATAATTTCATTAGAAATGCCAATGCAGGCCAAGAAAGAAAACATCATTTTTTAAAAAATAGGCTTCGTAAAGATTTCCTTAAGCAAGAAAAATTACTTACGGATCATCGTTTCTTGGAACTCTGTTCCATTTTGAATCCAATGGAATTCCCAAAGGAGTTTGTTAGTTCATTTTATGAACCATTTATAATAACTGCTTCTACCAAAACTGGTTACTATCAAAATAAAGATGAAAAAAATTCTTTATAAGTTCCAAACTCAGTATCATATTTCTATGAACATCAAATGTAAATTTACCTAAATTTTTCCTGGATTATATTCATTATTTTCTAATTTATGTAAATATCAGCTGGTTGATGTATTCCTTTGGTTCATCCAAATTGATAGCTGCAAATTGACTATATATTTTATCATCATCATTTAAACATCTACTTCTCCATGCTCGCATGGGTCAGATGGAGTTTATTGAAGTAGATTTTCTGCAACCAGATGCTCTTCCTGTTGCCAACTATTACCTGTTTCCAAGCAAAGTAATATTTCCCCATGGCCAGACATGTTCTCTAAGAATATTGAAAATGAATGATGTTCATTTACAACAATCACACAATGTCAATACAAAGGGACACACACACACACAAACACACATTGATACATATTTTGGGCTTCTTTCAGTTTTAGTCTATTAATGTTGATTTTCCATTAAAGATTTTCAAAATCTAATCATTTTATCTCTTCAAATTTACTCTACCACTTTTAAAGATTGGTTAATATTAAAAACTTTGTGCTGGAATGATGGTTATGAAAATATAAAATTATGATCAATCCAGATGTAAAAAAAGGTATTTTAAGTTGATGATAGAGACTAGCTGCAGAAGAAGAATTTATTATGTCAGATCTAGAAATGATGTCACTGGATCAAAATGCATGGAGAAATATTGTATTATAGACTGGTTTAATTTATTGTACTGAGAAAAACACAGAGGTTGCCTTTTATTTTTCTGGTGGTTGATAAAACAAGTATTAGTCAAATACTGAGATTTAAAACTTTGTGTGTTAATGTAAGAAATTATTACTCATATGATTGAAGACAGTGGAATAAAGGAAATAATTAAGCACCAGACTAAATGCTTTTCACTATTTAGTTTCATCTCAATATTTTGGGTTCAAACCTGGCTATGGTTGACATCTGTCCCATGAAAATTACCTTTCAACAGAAAAAGAATTAGAAGCTAATTGTTATTATTAGAATAGCTATCTTCACAATTCAGATTTGATATAATAAATAGCTGTGTGAATAAGTACATATGTTACCATTAATGCATTTGTGACTGTGGTTGAAACATTTTTGCAAGCTTTGATTTTTTATATTATCTATATAGGCTTCAACTGTAAATGTATATTCTGTTGTCTGCATATGATAAATGGAAAATGACAGCTCTTTGTTCAGACATGTGTTGTTAAGTAAATACATAGCTGTAGATCTATCTCTTGGCAAACACACTTGAGACATCTCTAAGATTTAGCTTGTTATACAATAATTATCTTATGCAGCCTGTTGTCAAATCCAAAGTTCAAAAACAATGACAAGACGTGCCAACTCTGATTTCAGGATGACTAATAGTTTTGCTTTTCTTCTTTATTGTTTTCTCTAGAGTCTATGGAAAGAGTTAAACACAAACCATTCAAGTTAACAAAATATTTTCTATTATATAATTGCTTCTCCTTGTTACAGCAGTGTGTTGTTCTTACTCTTCATTACTTATTTACAGCCAGGTGGACATTGAAAGTCAAGTGTCTTGTCATTACATATAATGTAAATATGGTGACTGGATATAAAACATTAACGTCTTGACATGCTCATGCCCTATTGTTTCAATCAACTATGCTATCATCTATATATAAGTAATGCAATCTACCCTTCATGTAACTTGCAGTACCTGTGAGTGCTAAAAGTATAAGTGTTGCTTTACATTCTTTACTACTAACAAAAAGACTGCCCTCTCTGTAACTTGAAATTGATTTAATCCTACCCTCTACGGCTTCAGATTACCCCTTCAAATCATTCCCCAAAGTGTTCATTGCCTTGTTGGCAAATAAAATGTGTTTTCTGCTTGTGTGTATGTGCTAGATACACATGTGTAAATTATAGAGAAAGAGCTTGGAGCAGCCACTTGGTTGAAATTGAAAAAATTGCATTCAAAATATCCTCATCATCATCACTTAATGCTTATGTTCTATGCATGCATGAGTTGGACAGATATATTTTTTGTATAACAATTCATCATCATCATCATCATTTAATGTCCGCCTTCCATGCTAGCATGGAAGAGTCAGCCAGGCAGAAGCCTGCACCAGACTTCTGTGACTTCTTTGGCAGGATTTTTACAGCTGGATACCCTTCCTAGCACCAACCACTCAGCAGAGTGGACTTAGTGCTTTTTATGTGGCACAAGCACAGGCAAGGTTTTTACAGCTGGATACCTTTCTGAACACCAACCACTTTACAGTGTGGACTATTCTGTTTTCTATATACATATATTTCAATCACATTTAAAGTGTATTGATATATTTTGTTTTGTATGATATGTATTTCAGTTGCATTTGAAATCTATAACTGTATTTGTAATTACATTTTATCTATACTATATATAAAACAGAGATGTGTGTGTGTAATTGCTTATCACGTGAAAACGGCTTCACCATTTACTTCCATACTTGTCATACATGAATAATTTGACCTCGGATAAATCGTAGGCTCTTCATTTGATTTTTTTTTTATCTCTAATTAAAAATAAATAATATTGCTTTATATTTAAGATTCACTTCTTTAAAAAGGTTTCTCAATGTCAACTTCCAGTACGGACGTGAAAAAACGGCGACGTCTCTCACTCTCTACTTTTAATGTTCGCTTTCTGTAAACAACTACGATCAATTACTGAAACACATATTTACAAAGTTCATAAATTTAAATATTCCATACA
>NC_068983.1:31984678-31985147 GCF_001194135.2 Octopus bimaculoides | reverse complement strand
ATTCATTCTTTGCAATGTTCTCTCTCTCTCATTCACACACTCCAGGTTTGATTTCGTTCCGAACTCGCACACTTCGTTAATTTCCGTAAATAAATTTTTTATTACTTTTTTTTTTTTGGCATGCCGTATTCAGCTCTATGTATTCGTAGTGAGTCACACATGCACATGTGTGTTTATGTATGTGTGTGAGTAAAGGGGTGTGTTGTGATGTCTACGTACATACATAAATACATATGCATACATCTTTTCTGTGTGTATATCTGCACGTGTGTGTGTGAGAGAGAGAGAGAGAGACAGACAGAGAGATGTTTCAGTGACTCTCTCTCTCTCACACAGGTACAAGAAATGTATGACTATTTATGTATGTACGTATAATTGTCGACACCCCTTCACTGGATCTGTCTCTCTCTCTCTCTCTGTCTGTCTGTCTGTGTCTCTCTCTCACACACACGTGTCTTTGTAAATATGT
>NC_068983.1:31981520-31984668 GCF_001194135.2 Octopus bimaculoides | reverse complement strand
TTTTGGCGCATCTTCAATTTTCCAATTCATGAGAGGTGCCCAGTCATCATTCATCTGAAAATCCATCTACAGAATGTCCTCAGATTTCTATGCAGCATATTTTGCTTTTTTCCTTCCAGTGTATAAGCAACAATTTCATTCCTCTGCTAGTCTTTAATAAATTTGAACTAAAAAATAACACTTTTAAATAATCAGAAAGTAAAACAAACAAATGTTTCTTAATGGAAACAAAAAATATATTTATATACTTCAAATACAAATGAAACACATTTTTAAAAAATTGTTTTTATTGTTAAAAATTGCAGACTCAGTATCTCTGGTATCAAAAGGCATCATAAAAATGTAGGGGGAATGTACTGGAAAAAAAATAATATTAAAAAAACTTAGTGTTGGTTCAAACGTGTAACTGTATAACTCATTTCTTTGCTGCCACCATATTTATTTGTTCATTTCAGTATTAACCTATATAAACACACAACTGCAGATGTTCACAGATGGGAAATATTTTTTTTTAATCCTGTTCATCATATAAACTACAGCAGCATGAACAGTAGTGGTTTCAGCAAAGGAATTGACTATTGGAAATATATAAACAGGGAAGAAGTGGAAAGGGAGAAAAAGACTATGATATTAAAAAAAAGCTATCTCACAGTATAAGATTTTAAAAAGCACTATTTTACATTGAATTAAAACTAATCATTTAGATGAAAAGAAACTTGGAAACTACATTTTGATAAAAAAAAAATATATTAAAATTGGAATTTTCAAGTATTTGAGAGACAATGGAGACTTTAATGATTGCTTTCTTTTAGTAAAAGTTACATAATTTCAATTAATTAATAAGCACTTTCTCCATTATATCATAGATGTTCTTTATGTGTGTTGTGGATGTTGGGATGTTATATGTAGCTTCTAATATGATTGTATTTTATGTATGTGTGTGTTTGGTATAGTTATAATTTTATCTGTAATGCTTGATTGTATCTAGTGTCACTTGTACGAGAGAAAATGGTAGATTTAATAGGTGGCACTTCAAGTTTGTTGTCTGGTGTCAGGTTTCTTGCAAATTAATGTAGATTTGGAGTAGTTCTGCAGGTGTGTTAGAAGATGGTGGGAATAGTGCAATATCATCCACTTACCAAGCTAATGTGCCTAATATTTTGAGGAAGCATTAAAACAAGTTGTTGTAAGCATATATGTTTGCAATATCTATTTGGAAAATTGCACCATACATCTGCAAAAGACTGGATGGCAATGTTATCCATACACCAATTTTCATACTGGAGTGTTAATATACTTAGTTTCTTAAAAAAAAAAAATCTATTGACGATGTTTTCTGTAAATCACAATTTTACTACCTTCCCATCATCAGAGTGAGTGAGTGAGAGGGCAAATGTAGCCAGAGGCCTATAGACATACAGAACAATTTAAATACAATCAGCATTGTAGAGGTAATAATTGTGAATACACAAAATAAAACTAAATGAATCTCCACCAGTTTTGATGAATATTCCAGCAGCTCAACCATTGAACTTACTCACTGAATTATAGTGTATGTAATTGATTAGTCCACTAACAGTCCTTTTAATTACAGGTATAGCTCATCCAACAGGTGTCTACAGTTTCAACCACTTGACCATACATGCATCCATGAATGTGGATATGTATATATCAATCCACACATAAACACTGCTAACAAATTAATCAATTACCTAAAAATAAATAATCTGTTAGACCTTTGATTAAAGTATATTAATAAAGCCTGCTGTCGCTTCAAGAAGAGAATAATGAATACATAACCAACAGGTGTTGAGATATTAATGTTTTATTTATACAGATCATCAATTCACAACAATGAATATATATTACTATCATTGATTCATTGTCAAAACACCACTGGGGTCTATCTTAAATTTACTTGGGTCAAATTCCTGACCTTTGAAAGGTGACCCTTCAGCATGCCACGCTTGTTTCAGCATATCGTGTGCTTTCTGTAATAAAGAAATTTGAAAAAAGTAAATAAAATGCAAGCTAAAAGAAAATGAAGAAAACAAAATGGTAATCATCATCATCACTGTCACAAATGAACAAATGAAGGAGTCACAAAGCAGTCGCTTGACCTGTTGGAAATAGCAGTCAAATCTTATTCAAATTTTATCTGAGTGTCATATAATGAATGGATATAGTAGTATTGAATATGCTATGATAATTTCAGGTTTATGTAAATCTTTTCCTTGCTGAAATGCTAGACAGCAGCCTTCCAGATATTTAAATCTTGTAAAGCCTTATTTTCTAGTCAGCCATGACTGATTTCCAACTTTTCCTTGGCTTGCTGCTTTGCAAGAGGCATTCCACTAGCAGCTCTTCATACTGCTTATATTGTCCATTCATGTGTTGAAACTAATATAATTGTCACTCTGACATACATCCACTTAAAAATTCCTGTTGTATATACATAACAGAGTCATTTCAACCTTCAGCTCTCTCCTACATTACTGAAGTTCTCAATGCTTTCCTCTCAGGTTAAATAAATTAACGTCATTTGTTGCAATTTGAAAACTTTCTCTTCAGGAGTTTTCCTTTAACAGCCATTCTCATCTTCTGATCATTTATATGTAAATAAATATATATCATCATTATTTAACAGCTGCTTTCCATGCTGGCATGGGTTAGATGGTTTGATTGGAACTGGTAAACCAGAGGGCTGCACCAGGTTCCAGTCTGATTTCTATGGCTGGATGCCCTTCCTAACACCAAAATATATAAAAAGACACACACATTTTATTTATATCGTGATGGCAGCTGTGCCCAGCGTTGCCTTCCTGGCACTTGTGCCGGTGGCACGTGTAAAGACATTCGAGTGAGATTGTTGCCAGTGCCACTAGACTGGCTCCTGTGCAGGTGGCACGTAAAATACACCATTTTGAGCGTGGCTGTTGCCAGTACCGCATGACTGGCCTTTGTGCCGGTAGCACGTAAAAGCACCCACTACACTCTCGGAGTGGTTGGCGTTAGGAAGGGCATCCAGTTGTAGAAACTCTGCCAAATCAGATTGGAGCCTGGTGCAGCCATCTGGTTCACCAGTCCTCAGTCAAATCGTCCAACCCGTGCTAGCACGGAAAGCGGACGTTAAACAATGATGATGATG
>NC_068983.1:31979119-31981384 GCF_001194135.2 Octopus bimaculoides | reverse complement strand
TAAAGCAATATTCCATGTTAAAATATTTGAAATATAAAAAGGTTTCTGTAAAACGCAACAGCAAAATCAATAAAAATTGAGAATGGGAAAGGAAAAAGGGTTAATTCAAAGAGATCAACATCATTTCCATAATATATCTTTCTCATGATGATGCAGTAATTGTGAGTGAATTTAGTCTAATATACTAAAAAAATTTTTAAAATTTTCTAAGTGTCTTATGGGAATAAAGGATCACCCATTGACAAGTATCACTAACCCTGAGAAGTCAAGTAACTATGCCAAAAGGATTTACCTCTTCGTGAGACTGTGGCAATCCCAGGCGTTTCTGTCGCTCGTTGTGCATCAATTCATGTAGTTTCATCTGTTCGTCTTCTTTTAAATCTGACATTGGGCGTGAACAGTCAATTTCTCGTACATTGATCTTGGGCTCATTAACAAACACAGCTTCCCACCAACGCTCTTGTACTTTTTCTAAAGAAATCTGGAAATATAGTGAATTTTCAATGAGAAAGAGTAGCTTCAATGTAAATTTTGATATTAGAGTGTAGAACCAATATAGCAAGTAGATAAAGATTTCCTAACATAATGATGAACATAGTAAATTAAGAGGCAATCAGAAGATTATCAAGTATGATGGCTGTGAGGTTATTGTGCTGGATGGTTCTATGTGGTCTCTCATATATGACCTTGGGATGGGAGAGTGTGGTAGAGAGATGAGGATGGTGCAATTCAGTTTCTTATACAGAGGCCTAAAGAAAGATGAGGAAGTCAGAGGCGTGAGAATGATGTAGACAACTCAGGTGGTAGAGAGATGAGAGATGGAAGAGTAGAGAAGAATAGAGAAGAAATAGGCAGATGAGTGGTATCAAAGTGGTATGGACAGCAAGTGAAGGTTTGACAGGGTAAAAATATCCCTGACTCTAAGCACAACCCTTGTTTTGCTGATGGTGGTGGTTGAGTCTTCTGTAGCACCACATATTACAATCATAAACATGACTATTCCGAAATAAAGAACCTAAAGATGATAGAAGAATAAGCAACACAAAACATAATGCAAAAACATATCACAGTAGATAAGTAGTCAATAGCATATATGAAAAATACAAACAAATAATACTTTAATCTAAGTAGATAAAATCTTCAATCTCATAGATCTGGAATTAAAATTCAATGAAGATATTTTGTGGTATATTAGAAACTAGCTTAAATGCCACCCAAGCTAGCCCCTGTGGAGGACTCTTCATTAGGCCTTGGGCCCAACAATGACACTTCATGCATTGAGTACATATTAAATTTTATTAAACTTGAACAATATTTTTCAAGCAATGAATGAATTTTATCAAAATAATGATATAATTTGTCGACTTGGAATTTATTGCAAAGCTGCATGATAAATAACAGTACCACCACCATCGCTACCACATCTACCATAGACACACCATTCAGATTTCTGATGACACCACCATTCAGATTTCTGATGCCACCACCATTCAGATTTCTGATGCCACCACCATCAATACTTTTAACTTCGCCACATTCCCCTCCACCACAATCACCATTGTCTTTCACATCACTTACTCTCAGCATCATTCTTGACCACCTTGGCTACAACAACCACCACCATCATCACTGCTACCTCCGCCTCTATCACAACTACAGCTCATACTATTACTATCACCCCATTACCATCATAAAAAGGCTAAAAGTGTGTGTAAAAGAATTGTGTTCAGTATGTTAGTTCAGTGTTCAGTCCCTCTTTCTCTCACATACCCACTCTTTTTCTCTCTCTTATAACTACTCCCATTGCTACCATCAACACTACTACTTTTAATAGAAACATCAACAACTCTCCCTAAATTTCATTGTCTCTCTTTTTCTTTCTCACTCTCTCTCTCACCCCAGCATGTGTAATAGTAGGAGTGTCAATGAATAGTGAGAGAGGGAGCCGAAGTGTGACACACTGACACACAGATATTAGTTTTCGCATTTAGGAAACAACTTCTATCTCATTCCAGGGTGAAAAACTAGAGGTAGTCGATAGCTTCCGCTATCTGGGCAACCAAGTTACTAGTGGGGGTGGGTGCGCTGAAAGTGTAGCTGCTAGAATAAGAATAGCCTGGGCAAAGTTTAGAGAGCTCTTACCCCTGCTGGCGACAAAGGGACTCTCACTCAGAGTAAAAGGCAGACTGTATGACGCATGCGTACGAACAGCCATGCTACATGGCAGTGAAACATGAGCTGTAACTGCTGAGGACATACGTAAGC
>NC_068983.1:31956328-31978537 GCF_001194135.2 Octopus bimaculoides | reverse complement strand
CATTTCGAGCGTGGCCGTTTTCGTGCGGGTGACACGTAAAAGCACCCACTACACTCTCTGAGTGGTTGGCGTTAGGAAGGGCATCCAGCTGTAGAAACTCTGCCAAATTAGACTGGAGCCTGGTGTTGCCATCCGGTTTCACCAGTCCTCAGTCAAATCGTCCGACCCATGCTAGCATGGAAAGCGGACGTTAAACGATGATGATGATGATGATGATGATGATGATTTATTATATTAGAAGTATACTAAATCCTATATTACTCAGTGAACTTTCTTAGTCATAAGCAAACAAAATATCATTTCTTTTGAGAATGCTCCACACAGCAGACTAGCAATTTATCCAAATGGTGGTTTATCTCTTGTCTATTTAATAGATTGAAATTAGAGTTAGACAGCAGCTCTTATGAAGCTTATGGGGTTCTTGGAAGCACTTATATTAAAAATGGCATGAAATATTAACATTAATTAGTTCCAGTTAGAGGAGTGTAGCCATGCAAGCACACCATCACTGATAATCAAACAAGCGATTTAGTGTAAACTGAAAGGAACCATTCAGGAAGACACAAAATGTTACATGTAATAAAGAAGCTCTCTTTCTCTCTCTCGATATATATATATATATATATATATATCTTTTATTTGTTTCAGTCATTTGACTGTGGCCATGCTGGAACACCGCCTTTAGTCGAGCACATCGACCCCCAGGACTTATTCTTTGTAAGCCTAGTAACTATTCTATCAGTATCTCGTGCCGAACCGCTAAGTGACGGGGACGTAAAAACATGAGCATCAGTTGTCAAGCAATGTTGGGGGGACAAACACAGACACACAAACATACACACACACACACACACATATATATATATATATATACGACAGACTTCTTTCAGTTTCTGTCTACCAAATCCACTCACAAGGCTTTGGTCGGCCCAAGGCTATAGTAGAAGACACTTGCCTAAGGTGCCACGCAGTGGGACTGAACCCGGAACCATGTGGTTGGTAAGCAAGCTACTTACCACACAGCTACTCCTGCACCTATATATTTAGATATTTATTATGGATATAAATATGGCTTTGAACCTCTACAGTCGCTTGACCTACAAGAAATAGCAGCCAAATTTCTATCCTTATTATTTTGAAAATTTAATTATAAAACAGCCAGGTGATGTAATCGATGTGTCCCTTCCCTAAAATTTTCGGGCTTTGTACCTATTGTAGAAAGGATTATTTGGTTAAAAAGAAAGAGGCATTGGATAATATAATCCTGAAGACATTATTTGAAAATAGGATGGGATGATCGCAGCTGGAATGCTTTGCCTATGTGTCCACTTATTTAGAGCATATCTGAAGTTAAACAACAACAATGTATAGAGCTAAACTGTTGGAAAGTAATGAAGGCAAATCATTAGAAAGATAGTAAAACAAAAATAAAAACTTCTCAGCCACAACACCTGTGCTCTGTGGTCAATAAATTAACTTTACTTGATAACCATTTTTTTTTTCTTATAGCAAAGGTCAAATAAATCACTATGCAATATATAGCTAGTGTGTATTATATTCACCATAGGAAAAATGACATTTAGAATTAATCCTGGTGCAATTTGTATAGAGTTATACAGAAGCATTTAATCCAGTCTTTCACTTCACCACATTAATAAGATTAACCATCATCATCATCATTTAATGTCCACTTTCCATGCTGGCAAGAACAGGGACCATACCAGGTGTTTTGGCTTGGTTTCTACAACTGGATGTCATTCCTAACACCAACCACTTTATGGTGAGTACTGGATGCTTTTTACATTGAACCATGGTTTTAGGGTATTAATTCTGCTGTGGTGGGCTGGTCTTCTTGAGTACAGCAAGGCACTATCCATCTCAGCCCTTATCATTTCCTTCGTAAGGCTCAGTGTTTTGAGATTGGTCTTCAATACTTCAACCCATGTCTCCCTGAGTCTCTCTCTCCCACAACTTCCCTCCACTTTAAGTGATCAATACTTCTTTCTGCAACTGTCCTCATCCATCTGCATCACATGACCAAACCATGCTGCATCTAATTCCTCTTATGCCTAATTTTTCACTCAGCACACTGACATTACACATCCAGCAGAGCATTCCAGCTTTGTTCCTCTCTAGTCTTTGCATGTCCTCTGCATTCAGGGCCCATATCTCAATACCATGTAGCTCACATACATACCTCATACAATCTTCTTTTCACTCAGACAGAGAGGGGAGGGGGCATTTGGTTGTCAACAGAGGTAAAAGCTCAGTGAACTTTCTCCAGTGATTTCTAGCTTTGCCTTAAACCCCCAAATTTGGTGGAAGAGGTACAATCAATTGCATCAACTAAAGTACTTCTCTGGAAGGAAGAAAGGTAAAGCTAACAGTACAAGGATGTGAACTCAGAATATGAAGGGAGATAATTAAAGACTGCAATGCATTTTGTCCAGCAAGTCTATTCATTCTGCCACTCATCATCATCATCATCATCACTCTTTATAATTGTTTCTAGTATAGGCACAAGGCCTGCAATTTGGAGTGGGAATTAGTCAATGCCATTGATCCAAATACTTGTTTAGCACTTTATTTCATCGACTATGACATTGATTTTAATTCAGAAGATAAAGAGCCAGAATAAATACTGCAAGACATTTTGTCCAACACTCATTTAATCCTACCAATCCACCATTTAGACTGCTCTCTTAATAATAATTTTTAATAAAAGTACAAGGTTAGGTGACAAAGACATTTTAATACTTGAAAGTTGCTTTTTGGCAGGACTTAAACCTAGAATGCAAATGGATGTGATTATTATCTTTCTGCTGCGTACTACAGTTCTAAATAGTAATGTATACTTACATGAACATGTTCTCCAGGAATCAAACTCCACATACATTCCTCTTTGTGGATCTCCCACATTAGATCGTCGTCTACTAGAGTATTTTCTTCTCCATTATCATCTTTGTACGAGATTTTGAGATGCTTTTTATTAAACACAACTTTCACTTGTTTCCCTTTAACTAAATCTTTTGGAACCTGAAATAAAAAGAACATCTTAAAATTAATTTCCCTTGCAACTTTATTTTTGTTTTAGGAGCTGGACTACTGAACACATGGTCATTAACTCAAATTTTATTGCAACTAATACTGCTATAAATCCTGCATTGTGCTTTTGATATCATTAGAACTGATTATTTCTGGTTGCTTGACAAACAATTGGTTCTCCAGTTAAGTAATTATCAGCAGAAAGGATATTCACTTGAAGAAATCATTGTTTCAACAGTATCCCACTGTCTAAAGTTGTGAATATCATTTCACAAATGCTGGCATAAAAAAATTAAATTAAAAAAAAAATAACCCTATCTGTAATTAGGTTACTATATTTTGTAATGATCATTTTATATTAAAATCAGAACCAACATAGCAGTGAATGTACTTATAAACTTCAAAAAATTATTTCTATGCTTACAAGATTTTCCTGTTTATAAATTTGTTTCCAACTAGAACTTTTAGTTTCCCCTTGTTTTTTTCTCTGACTAGGTAACCAAGTATCTCCTTTACATCAGCACACTTGTTTCTGGCCTTTCTTGTACCTTTCTCTCACTTCTCTCTCTCTCTCTGGGTAACTATGTACCATGGATCACCTCCTCTAATGCCCCCTCTGTTGTGGCAAGACACCTGCTTCTGTCTCTTTGTTACATTCTAACTTTTCATCCTCCAACACAAGTTCCCCTCCCCAAATGCCCTGCCTGTTTCATAATTCCTTGTCTTGTGAGTTACTTGGTTACCCCTGCCAGTGCTGGTGCCATACTAAAAGTATTCAGACCACACTGTAATGTGATTGGAGTTTGGAAGGGTATCCAGCTGTAAAAATCATGTCAAAACTAACTTCACCTGTGCTAGTGCCATATAAAAAACACCAAGTCCACTCTGCAGAGTGGTTGGTGTTAGGAAGGGCATCCAGCCATAAAATCCCTGCCAAAACAGACACAGTAGCCCAGGGTAGTTTTTCTACCTGGCTGGCTCCTGTCAACTGTCCTACCTATGCACGCATGGAAGATGGACATTAAACGATGATGATGATCTACATTTATATTTTCAAATTTATTAAAAAAATGAGAAGTTCAATATTGATGCTATTATTTGATGAACATGGGAAGTATAAATCAATGTCAAATATAATTTAGTTGCAAAAAAAGACTACTCTACCTTGACTCTCAAATCACAGTCAGTGATTGATTGTGACCATGAATAAGTATCTCGCTCAGCTCCATTGTAACATTCAGAATCTGCTTGATAGTTTGACGGTACACTGGAATAACAATCATAAGTTCAACAATCACTATATGCACAATATAATAAGACTAATAGTAGCAGTTATTCACTATCTTTAAAATATACTTTATATTGTGGCAGATCAGAATACTTATTTGCAAGGCAAAATGAACTTGATCTGTTTATATTTTACTGTTTCCTACCCACTATCACCATCCCCACACAGTAAATCAACTTCAGTCCAAGCTTGAAAAACACAACCATTACATTATACAGTTCTATATTTAAGAGATGAGGAATTATGGACATTATTTACATTCAACGGATATTTGTCCTCATCTTGTTTGTTGTTAACACGACGTTTCAGCTAATATACCCTCCAGCCAGCCTTCATCAGGTGTCTTGGAGAAATTTCGAACCTGGGTTCTCATTCCTAAGGTATTTTTCGATGTTGTTGTTGTTATTATTATTATTATTATTATTCAGGTCACTGCCTGGAATCGAACTCGGAATCTTGGGGTTAGTAGCCTGTGCTCTTAACCACTATGTCATATGCCCGTACAAATATCCGTCAATTGTAAAAAATGTACAACCATTACATGTTTAGAACAGTAATATGATTGGAAGAAATACATATATGAAGGAAAAATGTAGGAGAGGAAATGAAGAAACAAACTTAGAGTCATTCTTGCAGGAACTTTCTTCAGTTTTTTTCTCTTTTTCAGAAGTGCTTAGTTCTGATGATGTTTTGTGCTGTTTAGTCTGTTGTGAATTTGCTTCAGATTTTTGGCCCACAGTTATATTTGTTTTAGAAGATGCTTTCTTTGGACTTTCAGCTTTTGAGGTTCTTTTTTCTATCAAGAAGCAAAATAATAGCTTATCACCAACATCCAAGTTTATCTTTAATAGTATCAGCAAAAACAAGAATAATAAAAAGTTTCTCATGGAGAAAGTACATGACTTTAATTACCTTACCCTAACTTATCATTCTTTTATTAATGTTAAAGGCTTAAACTGTCAGAATTAACGTAAGATCCACAGTCATGTTTGGTCTAATTCATGCTAGCATGGAAGAAACATGTTAAACATTTAATAAACAGAAGAAAAACTTTAAAAAATTTCTACTTAAAATAGATTAAGAAATACTAGAATTATTTTCAAAATTAAATTACAAAATCTTACTTGTTAAAGCTATATCATTGTACTTCTTTATTAATAATAGTAAACTTAAAATTTCTCAGTCATATTCATTTGTCATTGACTATAATGCATTTTGTAATAATTTAAAATTGTGAATAATTTTCTGACCAAATTAATAATCACCATTATAATAGGTAGAATTGTTGAGTGGATCTGTCAATGTTAATTAGTAAATCTTATATGCATACTTAAATTTGGTCTTCCTTGTAGAGTATCAAGATGTTGACCAGATGGAAGAAGTGGAAGACACAAAAAAAAGAATGGAAGAAAAGAATATTACTATTGTCAACATCAGCAATAAACCAAATTATATAATTAATCTATCAGGAAGTAATAAACTAACCTTCACATTCCTGCTTCTTGATGTCAGCATCACTTTGAATCATCATTTTCTCTGGATCTTTCTTTGCCATGTCTTCAAACTGACGATATGACTAAAATAAAATGCAACACAGTGAATTCTCAAACTATTGAAATAAACAATGATTTCTTTCCAAATACAAAAAAAAAAAAAAGAAGCATTTTGTGTAAAGGTAAATACTGTCGATTGATTTAACTTCAATATATTATCAGTATTTTTAATGGCAGTGTCACAAAACAAGATAAGTGAGAGAGAAAGCAAAAAGTAAGCTTGAAATATTGAACTAGGTGTCATAAGATAAATAATTGAGCAATGTCCACCTTGGACTCATATAACATAATTTCTGTTCCAATGCAAATGTTTTCTGATGAATTTGAGCAGTTTAAGATGCTTGAATTTCACTTTACTTGGTTGTCAGATATTCTGAAAATGTTACTGTTGTGGACTAGTGTCTTATACATTTAGAATATATATTTTCCTTTCACTTACCTAGGCAAGTCCTTACAAGGTTGGTAGAAGCAGATTTTTTTTTTTAGGACAATCAAACTCAAAACATAAATATATATAGATGTTACTTAGAAAATTTTGAATAAAAAAAAGTGAGATAAGCTAAAACAGCAGCTAACTGGTGTTGAGGTAAAATCTAAATTTTACAATTTTCAAGGGATACTTAATTTATAGTAAAAAGTAGTAAATATTCTGTAATTTTCAAAACCATACAAACTAGACTAAATTTTATAGTAGATGACCCCCATCCCATCTCAATGGAAAACAATAACGGATAAAATATTTTTATTTAAATACATTAATGCATATTGGATAAAAGTCTTTTGGAGCCTGGTGCAGCTGCTAGATCTCCAGACCTCAGTCAAACTGTCCAACCCATGCCAGCATGGAAAACGGACATTAAACGATGATGATGATGATAGGGTCATCCCATAAATAATGCAGTTTTTTCAATTGCATGAACTAAAAGTCGGAGGGGGACAGGATAAACTACCTGCATCAACTTGCTATAAAAGCAGGTAGTAATTTTACCTTGTTCTTATTCTTAGTGCAAGCTTTGAAGAGTGCAGTTCGATTTTAACAGTTATTTTTTCAAAGCTATAATGGAAGTGACAAAGGAGCATATTTGGCATATTTTGCTTTATGAGTTCAATAAAGGCAACAATGCAACAGAAAGTTTGAGGGAATATTAATGCAGTATATGAGGATCAGACAATAAACCTAAGCCAGTGTCAACGGTAGTCCCAGAAATTATAGCCGGAAACTACAGCTTAGAAGACGAGCCTCGTCCTGGAAGATCTGAAGAGCTCAACGAGGATGTCTTGCAAACCCTGGTGGAACAAAATCCCATCGTAACTGTAGAGGAACTAGCAGAGAAGCTTGGATTTGGTCATTCAACCATCCATTGATACCTGCATGAAATCGGAAAAGTCAGCAAATTGGGTCAATGGGTTCCTCACAAACTTTCCAAGTCTAATCATGTGCAGAGAGTGAATGTGTGCTCTTCTTTGCTGTTACATCTCACAAAGGAGCCTTTTTTGGACTGAATAGTGACTGGTGTAAAGAAATGGGTTTTCTATAAAATGTCAAGTGCCAAAGACAGTGGGTAAGGAAAAGAGAAACACTGGCACCCCAGGCTAAAGAAGGTCTTCATCCACATAAGGTGTTCTTATCTGTTCAGTCTACGTTGAACTTTTAAACCCAAGCCAAATGATAACAAAGGAGATCTACTGCGAGCAGCTTGAGCAGCTTAAGTTAGTGCTTGAAGAAAAACGATCTTCTTCGGTTTCAAGATGAAAGGTATTCTTCCATCAGGATAATGCTTGGCCACATACGAGGATGACATTCCAAAAGCTGGAGCAGTTTGAATGGGAAATGATGCCCCACCCACCATATTAGCTGAATATTGCCCCATTTGATTATCATTTATTCCACAGTCTTCAAAATCATTTGGACGGAAAAAATATGAATTCTGTAGATGAGGTCAGAACAGTACTGGAGGAGTATTTTTCGTCATGAGCAAGTGAATTTTGGAAGAGGGGCCTTGCAAGTCTACCAGATAGATGGAAGAGCATTATAGAAAATGAAGGAGTGTATATTTTGTTTATCTTAATTTTTAAAAATGAAAGAAGTATAAAAAAAACTGCATTATTTATGAGATGACTCAATATTTTATAGCTTGTAACAATGAATTTTAAAGTAAGATAGTAAAATTAGTTGATAAATTGCAATAGGCCTAATACATTGACCAGTTTAATACTGTCATCTCATCTCTGACTGACTTTAGCAGAATTTACTATTTCAAAACTAAAATGAGGGTATAAAAATCTTGTATTTTGAGCACAATCTTGTATGGGGCAGAAGCATGGATGTCCTACTACAGACATAAAGAAACTTGAAACCTTTCACACGTACTGTCTGTGCAATATCTGCAACATAAAGTGGCAAGATAAGATATCAAATGTCAGAATCTTACAAAAATGTGATATCTCCAGTATGCAAAGCATACTGCTGATAATTCAGAGCAGATGGGTAGGACATATTGTTTGAATGAAAGACGACCGCCTTCTGAAAAGTCTTTCGCATGACCAAAAAGTAGAGGGACACTGCATTAAAGGACCCATCCTTAGATACAAGAATAAGTTGAAGCAATCACTAAAGTCTCTACATCTTGGGAAAGTCATTGCCCAGATCGATCTGCATGGCATAAAATGTGTCATGATGCATCCAAACAATCAACAGACACATTTGTCCAATCCCAGGCAAAATCAAAATCATCAGTGGCTCCAGTATGACTTCATAGTAAAATCCATATCTGTACTCAAATTACATTCACACATCCATTGCAAATAGATGCAACCTCTTTTATTCTTTTTATTTTTGTAGTTGTTTTTTCTTTGTCTCACGTTTTTTCTTTTTAAAATCGTCTCCTTCAAACACTCATACATTCAAATCAATATGAGTGACCATCATCATTATGCTTGTTTTTCAATTCTCCTACTAATGATACACAATTTATTATTCACTTCTTTACACTTTTAAAGGTTAACAGTTCTGTGAATAATTACCTTCTGAAAGAGCTAAAACCCTTTCATTTGCAACTGTAAAGGCTTTAGAAGTTGACATTGCATTCACTTACTTTGAGTAATATGTTTAATGCCATTCCAGGAGGAAATCCTTTAGTGTCATTTTTATCTCTGAGTAGATGGTAAAAGTCAGTTCTGTAAAAAAAAAAAAAGCAAAACAAAATAGTATTATCTTGGAGAAAATATAGTCAATATGATAATGTTGGTAGTTTCTATCACTCATCTGTCATATAACTCTTTCTAGGACTTCTGACTTCCCAACTCAAACATGAAACTTATATTATCACAAGAAATACATAAGAATTTAAAGTTTCCAGACTAATGACTTCACCTTCTGCATTTTTTTATGTTCATCATTAACCCTAACCTTTAGCTACCCTATTCTTATATGTCTATAAGCTAAGTTTGAACTCAAAGACTTTATTTCTAACAAACAATTTAAGCATTCTTAACTCCTTTGCCCCTGTATAGTAAATGTTACACCATTTTAACATGAAAATAAAATTTTATTACAATCCTAATACCAAACAATATCAATTAAGATTTCTAACTATCTCTTACAACATAAATAAAAATACTTTAATATATCCTTAGATAACACCAAGTCATATTTATCAACTAATTCTAGCATGAAACCTACATATCACTTAGCAAGGCAAACTCATAGATCCATTGTTTACAAAACTGTGTTCCCAAAGGATCTATCCTAACCTTCTCACCATCTCTTTCATACTTATAAGTTCAATACAATAATACAGTAATATAATAAACTGTTATTGAGTAGTAAAATGCAAATACACTCGAGTATATTCCAAACATAATTACCACAGAGCAATTTGAATACTTAATGATGATTCATTTTGCTTTTAATGCCATGAAAATAAACTAAATTATTCAACTAAACCATGGTGATGTCAAAAAAAAAATAAATAAATAAAATAGCAGTGCATAAGCAACATAGTATAAGTGTGCTGACAGACAAACTAGGCATAAGACGAATCAGATGTAGTGTACAAGAAAGAAGACTGTACTAGTATGGATATGCGATTGCAGACAGATGAGGACTACTGTATAAAGAAATTTACATGATAATGATCATCATCATTATCGTTCAACGTCCGTTTTCCATACTGGCATGGGTTGGACGTTTCAACTGGGGTCTGTGAAGCCAGGAGGCTGCACCAGGCCCCAATCTGATCTGGCAGTGTTTCTACAGCTGGATGCCCTTCCAAACACCAACCACTCCAAGAGTGTATCAGTCATTAAATATGATTGGAGCTTTTATATGAGAGAGATCCAGGAATGCATGGGATGAAGTGGTGAAGGCTGACTGCAGGATCCTTAACCTCATGGAGGAGACGACAAAGGATAAAGATGTCTGGTGAAATGTGGTCCTTGAGAAGACCCATCCATCATGGCAAAACTAACTTCTAGAAGTACAGTGGGTGCATGTTACATAGGTGCACAATGAACACCTCAGACACCTTACCCAGTATCTCCCTCACATTCCTCCCACCCCTCATTATAGCACTCTTTTATCCATTAATACTGACTTCTACCACCACACATTACATTGATCTAATCTATCCCCTCACTAGATCCCTGTATTCTATCCTTGTGCACTCTCTCTCCTCCTTTCCTTTAGCTTAGCCAAATACTTCAGCTCTGTTCTTTTTCCCCATGTCAACTGTTTCATCATTACTATCCTGTTACTGCTCTCTTCTTGCATCCCTCTACCTCTCCACTTCGGGCATAATTGGCAATCCCCAACCCTGTATCCACCCTTCTACCCTGCCCAATCCTTACAGATGTTGCCTACTTCTCATTTCCCATAACTCTTCCTCCACCATACACTTTTGCAAACCCTAAGCCACACCTAATTTCTCCGTCCCTACTCACCTCATACCTAAAAGATGCTACCTGGATACCTCATCACCACTATTTATCTCTTCACAGCTACTACTGATTCATTTCTTACTCTCCCCTAAGTGAGAGTAGCCATGCAGCTCTCCTACAAGAACCTCTCAGTCCAACTCCCTTCTTTCATACCTTAACCCTTACCTGCTAGCATAAAGCTCCTCCCTTCAGCTTTCATACATTTGCAAGCTACATGGCAACCTCCTTGTTGTCAAAGGCATAAGAAAGGCACCTAAGGCATCCAACCATACAGTCAGATGCCCTTCCTAATACCAACCATTTTACAGTGTACTGGATGCATTTCATTGTGTCCCCAGCTATGGAGATGCTGCCTTGTTCATTGCAAAACTAAATATAAAATCCTTTATCTATGTTGTCTTCATTCATTCATGGCAAACTCATGTAAAAACCTGTGTGTGGCATTCCAGCAGTTTGGTCATAATTTTACTGGATGAAACTTAATCATAGGTTTGATTCAGTAAACCTATGATTAGGTTTACTGTATCCCACTTATATATATATTTCAGACATAGTCCATCTAGAACTACATTATTCAATGTGCTCGCACATCACCTACTACCTTGGTAAAAAAAAAAAAAAGAAGACAATATTGTTACTATTAAAACACTTGATATAGATCTACTTGATCAGAGTTGGTAGTCTGGGGTTAAAAATCAACAAGATCACAGAACCAGCCTGGAGGTTATGTGGACAATGAATGGATATAAAAAAAAAGTCATTATGAAAAAAACACACCAGGTACATGAAAACTTAATAGCAAAATTGATGCTAGCATACTTCATGTAGTGTAACAAATCCTTATGCCACTCAGTATTCATTCACGAAAAACTTATCTCTCTATAACCATTCTAGTAAGCTCTTGCAGTTACAGTTGGTCTGATAAGATCTAATAATTCTGAAATATGTCGTCACTAAACTGCCTCCCAGCCTCTTTTTCCGTTTTTGACCAGAATTAGTCATTTAGCTAATGAATGTTCTCATCACCAATTAACTAAATATTTTTACGACTATATTTTACTACATCAAGTATGCTAGCGCTCGCTTCACCATTTGATCTCTTAAAGTCACCGATTTAAGAGATGAGAGAATTTGACACTCATGTTTTCTTCAAGAAATATGAGCGGCGGAAGTGAAATGAATGAATGAAACGAATCGAACTGTGAACACTAGTAGCTGTAAACCTGTAGACCTTAATCAAGCGGACAAAATATATAATCTAATGTATACATCATTAATTAAATCCATGTACAAACATGTGTGCGTACGTTGTTATTGTCATTTAGCCACATCCAAGCAAACTTGTGAGCAAAGGATTACAAAAATAAACAAATTTGGGAGAAAATGAGGGAGGGGGGTCGGAAGTCTTTCCGCAGAAATAATCAGGACAATATATTTCTAATAAAAAGAAATTATGTGGTCAAATTGGAGTGAACAGTGGTAAATTTTATCCTAAACCTCCTTATCACTCGAAAACAAAAGGAACATAGTTGACTGTATATCATATAGACAGTTTATACATTAAAAAAATGCTATTTTCCTGAAAGTTCTTTCTCACATTTGACAATAAAAGACGTCATCAACGCAGTACTATGTATGAAAGTAGAAATCAATAAAGCATTTAAAGAATTAATTTTTCGGTAAATAAAAGGACAGGTTAGAAATTTGCTTTTTACCTTCGATATAGAAATCCCATGATAACATCTAAAAATGAGCCCAATTGTCCCTCTTGTTGCAAGATGCCCATAAGGGAATGGTCGTACTTCGCGTCCATAATGATACAAGTGGGTATAATGGAGAAAAAAAAAAAGCTGAGTGACTTCCCTTGTATTTAGAATTCTCTAATTTCCAAGAATCACAGATTCTGGAAGGTATTCTAATGATAGAAAGTCGATGTAAATAATTAAGCTAATGTGTTTTCACACTATATAACCTTTTTCTAAATAGGCATCTTATGCTCATTATATTAAATATGCTAATTTTATATTAATTCTTGTTATTCCTGTATACAGCTTCCCCGAATAATTAATCCCAGTAATTCGGAATTTTTAATATGCTAATTATATTACACCTGTTCTCGTATGATATTGTATATGTATAGTGAGAATTTACAAGAATATTGTATATGTATAGTGAGAATTTACAAGAAAACAAAAGCCGAAGACGGGTGTGTAAACAACGAACAGATGAATTAGTTTAACGCTCGGGAAGTGAGAAAGTCTTTTACGTTTCGAGCCTACGCTCTTCGACAGAAAGGAACACAGAAATAAACAGGGAGAGAAAATAGAAAAAGGTTTAGTGGCTAGCGATCTATCATTGTATATGTATATATTTTTAATGATTTTATCTAAACTGCTGATCTCGCGGTGAAACTGTTGATAGGCAGCGAGCTGGCAGAAACGTTAGCACGCCGGGCGAAATGCTTCGTGGTATAACGGCTCTGTGAATACGGTTGTGTTACTCTGTGAAAACTGTCTCGGTAAATAATTGTGATTTTTGTGGAATTATTACGGTTACATTTCACGTGAGCTACTGCATTTCCCCCCCAGCTATGGCAAATAGTAGTGTCTCCAGTATGGAGAGCTACGCCAAGGCCACTGCGGTGAGGAAGCCAGTGCCGCTAGAAACCAAGTTAATCAAATTGGATATGGAGGAGGTGACCAGAAGCAGGAATTTGATAGAAGTTGAGGGAGACTCATACAAATTGTGTCCCCCAAAAGAGACTAAAGAAGAAAAAATTCTGAGGACAGTTGTGTATCGTACACAGGCTGTCGAAACCTCTAAAATTAAAATGGTAACGGAAGAGGAAATCGAGGAGTGCCTGGGTGAAATTGTCAATGAAGCCACGTACATCAACAGAGGAAGAAAGTTCGGTACGGTTGAGGTGAGGTTCGCCACTATAGAAGAGGCAATCAAGCATGCAACCAACATTTTAAGAAGTGAATAAATAACATTGCTACCAAGTTATAGAGGAAGAAGAAGTGTGAAAATACGTATTCCCAGAGTTACACCAGAAATTAAACCAGAGTGGCTGGTCGCAACAGTGCTGGCTGCAACCAAGGAGGAGCCGGAATTGGGACTAGTAGCAAAATCAAAAGTGCACAAATGGTGGGGATTTGGACTCGAAATGTGGCTTTTTGCCACATTCGAGGACATAGAAAGAATTCCCTATCAGATAGAAGTGGAGGATGAGAGAACATTAAATGTTGTCGTCGAGGGAAGGAAACCAAATTGCTACATATGCGAAGAAAGAGGTCACATGAAGACCAAATGCCCCCTATATGAGTTCACACAGCCACAGCAAGAGAAAGCACAAACAGAGGAGGAAAGAATTGTAGACCACACTGAGGAAATAAAAGAGAGACAGAAGTGTGAAACAGAAAACAAGGGATAAGAACGAAAATGGAGCTACTAACCCTAAAAAGCGAACGAAAAATAAGTCAAAGGAACGGTCAACAGAAAACAAAAAAGAGATTTTTAAAAAAGCCGAATCTAATAATGTACAAGAAGAGGAGGAGAGAACGGATAAAGATGTGAAATACAAGGGAGTTTTGATAAAGTACGAGAATTGCGAGCAGATGGAGAGAAAAGTCGAGAAGTTGGAGGAAACAATAACAGTGAAAATGCCAGAGAAATGCATTTTGATACAAGAGAGAAACTTCTGGGAGTACATAAAAGAACTTGGTGAAAATTTAATAACGAAACGGGTATGGTTGGTGGAGACACCATCCCCTAGAACTGATTATTTGCAGTTAAGGACGGAAGTAACAATGATTAATGGAAGTAAGGTAATGCGATTGTTTGAATTTTTTGAGTTACAAAACCGTTAAAATGTTTACATGACGTTGAACGTAAAAGTGAAAAACTGGATAAATGTAACCACCCGACTTTGTGGATCGAGTGGACATTACGCCTCATTTTTTTCATTCTTGCATATTATCATTTTATTTTAATTACCCCGATTTTATGTTTGCGTTTTGTACTGTCTTTATGTTTTGTGATGTCTTAAAATTTCTTTGTATAGCCCTTTATGGATAATAAAGAAATCGGTATTTCGTCTGCCGTTACGTTCTGAGTTCAAATTCCGCCGAGGTCGACTTTGCCTTTCATCCTTTCGGGGTCAATAAATTAAGTACCAGTTACGCACTGGGTCGATGTAATCGATTAATCCCTTTGTCTGTCCTTGTTTGCCCCTTGTGGGCAATAAAGAAATAAGAAACTGTTGATCTCGCCCTGATCGCAGCATCCAGGATGTGAGAAGCAAAGGAGTCGCTAACTGTGACATCCCAGACAAGGCATCTGGAGGGAATGTTTGCCTGGGCCAAGCTTCTCTTGAGCATCAGGTTCAACTTCGTATGACGCACGAAGTAACCAGCATTCAAGCGGCAAGAAAGGTATTGGTGGCCTGTGGAGTCGAGGAGCTTTCCACAACGACAGATCAAACCCATGCATACGTCAGCTCCCACTCTGAAGGCAATGGGGACACGAAGTTCGTCCAAGCTGAGTAGGTCACCAACATTATCCACAGAGATAGTATCAATCAAGTCACCTCAGTATTTGGCGCTAGCAGACAGTAAGCGGCACCTTGAAAACTGGTCCGACTGGATGTAGAGGGAGTCAAAGGTGGCCTTTGAAATTATGTTGTCCAAAGCTCTCTGACTCTGACAGTCCTCCACCTCCTCAGGAGCAGACAATCCCAATTCCCTCCAATGTTGGAGAGCTTCATCCAAATCCTTGTTGGAACTGGTCCATGTTGGAGAGGAGAGGATGTTGCTCACTAGGGTGGAGCAGGTGTGGGTGGAAGAAGGGAAGCAAGTGAGAGCGAGGGACGAACACTTACGAAGACCAAGATCTCCAAATCGATTGGGCAATGCAGCCTAGTCGCAGGACGTTGGAGAGTCTGACATTGACTAAGCATTAGATTGTCGAAGCGTTGGAGGCGCGATGGGAATCAGTAAGATGAGCTGACTCTGAGCAAATGTAGAAACTTTGGGATCGAGAGGTAATTCATAAGTATGAAAAAACCTTGATGGGGTTCGATAGCTTCAATATTTTTCAGCAATTGCTCAAAGGAAGCCAACTTCGACTGGAAGGCAAGGTCAGTGATTGAGGCTCCTAGGAAGTACCAAGCCGATCGGGGAGGGACTGCAATGGAAGGGAAGGACTCTGCAAAAAGGTCAATAGTTGGTTGGTGTTGAGAAGCCGGGTGGTTGAGGATCCAGAGCTCATATTTGGAGCTATTTACTTGGAGACCCCAAGTTGTAGCGAAAGAGTGAGTAGAAGTAAATTTTTAGCGAGTTTAGCCTGAAAAACTTGGCTTTTTTTAAATATATAAATAAAAAATTTCACCCAATATCCCGATTCGGAGGTGATAAGATAACGTTGACTGACATAGTAGTGGTTTATTTCTGATAAATAATTTTTCGGTAAAAGAGAAATGGTGAGTAAATAAAGTTTGAGGACGACCAACTTTGTCTTCAATTACCTTCTTTAACTGCTCACCTCAAATGACTTCTCTGAAAAACAAATATCCCATCCCTCATCTTTATTGTTCAGGCTATACTTGACATTCCAAATTCTTCCTCGAAGTGAGTGTTTATGCTTACGTGAAATCCACTCACATTACTTAGATATCAACAACTAAAACTCTCAGAATGGATACAAATGCTTGGTTTTACGATTTCTAATTATTTCACATGGCAACTCTACATATTGCTATAAAATTACATGCAGAAGACAATGCTTCTTTAGGCTTACAAAGTACATCAGCCTTGGACTGTTAGTAAGGACCCCGCATTAATTCAGCTCACATCCCTAGAACATTGCTGTTGCTATACTCACACAAACATGCAAAACTGCATTCAGTCGAATTCTTTCGGTTAATTGGTATAAATTCACCATCTCTCCATTTTTAAGTCCGTTGTTTTCTCTCCCTCTTCTGCTTCCAGCAGAACAGTCTCTGAAATGTTATATAAATATCCACTTCACCCAGACCGTATTTTCTCCACTACAGTTCTCTTCAAGACGATGCAGAAAATTCTTTAAAGACTAGTAGGCATGTGGAAAATTGTTTTCATATATAACATATAAACATGTACATCTTTTAGAACATTGTCATTTTATAAGATTTTGCTGGCAAATTTTAAAATTAACATAAACATTTATTTATATGAAAGAAAATTACCGGAGAACTTTCATCTAATACTTCCAAATCTGTTAAAACAGTATTGAAACCATTTATGGGGAATTTTTTTTATCATAGCAACTGGTCGCACACCACAAGGTTTAACGGAACCTACTAAAGCAAGCCAGCACGCTCGCAGCATTACCACGGGCATCACCTGACACTTCGGTGACAAGAATTTCGCGGTTAGTGGCCCAGTCCCTCCGAACGTCTCAAACGCCACAGATTGGAAGAGACAGTTCACTGTCAGATATCGATACTTCAGGGTTTTCTTCTGTTCGGCTTCGGAAGCAATGATCCTCTCATTAACTGCAGTATCCACGATGCAAAAGACTGTGATGTCTCAAATGAGGCCCCTACCGTTAACCCAGAGACAGAGTAAGACCATCTGGTCTCTTTCCATTACTTCTAGATAACTCCGACGGCTGATTCCAGAACTGAGGGGATATTAATCCGTGCCAGGGCTCGCTTAATGGTGAGGTTTAAGCTCGGTGTGACGGGCGAAGTGACCAGCATTTAGGCGGCAAGACAGACCGTGAATACTTGTAGGGTCGAGGAGCCTGCTACAGCGGCATCTCAGTCTCCTATAGACATCAGCTCCCACTCTGAGCGCGATGGAGATGCGGAGTTCATCTAAACTGAGCAGACCTCCGATGTTGGCCACAGGCAGGGCATCAATCCAGTCCCGAGAATTTTGCACTAGCTGAAAGTTAGCGATACCTAGAAAATTGATCAGATTGATCAAGGAAAGAGTTGAAAGTGGCACCTGAATGCAGATTGTCCCATACTCTGTTTCCGTCTATCCTCCACTGTAACCGGAACTGATAACCCAACTCTCTCCACAGCATTCAAACTGCACAGTTAAGAGGCGGAAAGGTCTGCAAAAGTTATAAATACAACTGAACGGACAAACTCATAGATAAAAATTGTGGGTGTTTATCTGTCACTCACGTTTCATTGAGTCTCTGAAGAAGACAGTAATTCTACATATTTCAGTTTTCTATGTATAGTTTCTAAGAAAATGAATTGCAATAGATTAGCGTTCTGTCAGAAACAAGATGAAGCGAATATTTTCGTGTTATTTACTTAATGAAACAAAACATTTTGAATCCTTGATAGATGAAGAGAAAAGTGTTGGATTAGCTCTCGTCTAACATCCGTTTATCTTCTAAAAAGAATATGAACATCTTAAGTAGCAATTAACACCGGTTAGGATGGACACTAACGACAGGTCTCTTACAGAGTAACTTCCCTTGAGTAAATCCGAGAGAGCGAGACTCGCGTAGAATCTCGTGATTTGCCTCTATTTGAATAAAATGGGAGGGGATTAGAGAAAGAGAGAGAGAGAATGATTGTAGTAGTGTTAATTCTTTCTATCTAATCATAGAAAAATAAAGAGAGAAAGAGAATAGATACACATTTAGATAGAGAGAGGGAAAGAGATAGATACACATTTAGATAGAGAGAGAGAGAGATAGAAACACAGTTACATAGAGGAAGAGAGAAGTGAAGGATTGGTGTGTAAATTACAACTGCCCACACCATGGTGAGTAAACTTATTCCGTTATCCCAATTAATAGCAAAAGGAATACAGTGACATTACACAATAACATGTATATTCGTCTTATAAGGTTTTAGTATTCCTAAAACCGTGAAAAAAAATCAAAGCAAAAAAAGATGACAGAAGGACAAAAATGTAGTTTTTTAATTGTCATTGTGTGTCCATCGTTCTTAGAACTTGCTCAAATGTTCAAAAGCACATTTTTGTCACGCGATCTCGGCGAGTTTGGCTTTCACACTTAACCTTTCTTTCCCCACTTTTTAAGATCTATCCTTTTATTGTTATTGACCAATCCCGGATCTGTTATGTAGTGTCTGTCTAAATTTCGTTAACAATGGTTCTTTTTACTAAATAAACAAAATATGATGGCACTAATTAACTTTCAGTTATTTTTTTCCTATTACTACATAGTCTTCTGAAACACTATTTAAGAATCTGAAATTGCTCCTTCACTCTTCTGTCTCTGAACACATATATATTACACATATTTGTATGGCAACTCTACATATTGCTATAAAATTACATGCAGAAGACAATTCTTCTAGATGTATTTTATTTATATACACACATACCTTTCAAAATACTTATAATTTGTGTTTAAAAAGATGTGTGTGTATGTGTTTGAGATCTAACTTCATTGCTCTGTTTTTGCTTTAGAGAGGAAAACCCAATTCAACTCTTCTAATTTTAATTGGTCTTTTGGCTAATTGCCTGTCATTTTTGTTAGTATTATTGGTGATGTTTTGCATTTTGATCTTAAAATATTACTTTTGATATTATAGAAGTGGATACATTTTTCTCTTATTTCCACATCATATTTTATTTTTAATATACTAACACTGAACTTCATAGCTCTTTATTCTTTGTCTGAATAGTTTTGTAAATGAATGCGGCTGTTTTCTACTAGACAGATATTACTATGACATGCCATATGAATCTATCTAGTCAGACCACGCCCTCTTCCTTTTTAATACAAAGAAGTTTTTATATAATCTATTTTTAATGAAAAGAGTGAAATTATGTCGGTTTTTAAGCTTAATTTTGGTTTATTATTTTTTGTTAATTTAGAAAAGAGTCGAGAATTAGAATGCAGATAAAACAATGGGTGTTAAATCTAACTTAAGTTGGTTTATTTTTAATTTTAAAATTTCACCATACTGTTGAAATTAAAATACTTAATTATATTAGAAAACTTCAGTGCGGTTGTTATTCAATGTGTATAGCAGGTAGTTTACTAGGTTTTTCTTTGTACTGTTGAGTCATCTGAGATAAGTTGTATGCGTCAACTGTAAAAAAAAAAAAAAACGCAACAAAAGTTTGAAAGAAAACAAATACAGCTATAATGTCTACTTGGGAAGAAAATTCCAACATTCTTTGATTTTTAGAGTAGGTCTGAATATAATTTCTTATAACTGTTCCAAAATTTCATAACCGAATAAGATGATAATGTAGAGGCTCCAGAAATATTTTATAATTGATTGTAACTGAGAGAGAGAGAGAGTAAAGTATAAGACAGTGACTTCATCCCACCTCTCTAAATAGCTGAAAACAACTAAAATAACAACCTGTATTGTCTTTTTTTCGTTAAGTTGTTTAGCGCCAAGTCGGCCTTGATGAAGCAAACCTGTGATCATTTCAGTCGTAACCATCCCATTTTTTTTTCTAGACAGCAAATTCCGGTTATGTAAGGTATCGCTTTATTTTGAGGCAGTTGGGTGTTAGTCTAGGGAAACTTGGCTGCTATGTCTAGCACATGGAGACTCCCTCGTTTCCTATTCTTCATACTGTAATCTGAACTGGTAGTATCTATTTTCAGCATGTTAGTTTTTGTTGATTACCAACGTATCTGAAAGCTTGTTAGATTTTCCTTATAACCTTTTTTTCTTCTTGCTCTAATTTTTATCTGAGTTCGCATAAAATTATTCTACTTTGTCTTTTGAATGTCACCCTAATGTTTCAACATTTTTTTGCATGAAAACAGGCGACCGCAGTACACGGCTAGTAATTTATTTTATCTAATCCGGAAGCATTTTGTTCGGTTATCCTCTGGTTCTGTCACCCACCAACCATGATTTCTTGCATAGGCACAAGGTCGCACAATTTGTAATACAGATTGTATCTAGTAAAATCGACACACAATGCATGGTCCAGCACATATAGAAGTTTTGGTTTGTTGTAGACTTTATATTCCACAAAGCAAATTAAAAACCTTGTTAGGAAGCCGTATTATATTTATTGATTTCAAAATTGGTTCTAAGTTTGATAAAGCATCAATATATGTGGAATGAGATAACAGAACTGTTTACTTAGAGGTTATTTTCTGTTTCTGCGGTCCGACAATGGTTGGGTCCAAAGAATACCGGATTTAAGACAGCCGACTTGTAGTGAACAACTGATTATATAGGTAACACTCTTCGAGTGGAATTTTATTCTATCGTCTCTGGAAGTATGACAGGTAAAGTCGATCACAGCGGGAATTTAACTCGCGTGATTAAAATATTTCAAGGGTTTTGACGGACGTTCTACAGTGGTTTCAAATTTTGGCACAAAGCCAGCAATTTCGGGAGAGAGCCTAAGTCGATTACATCGATTCTAGAGCTCAACTACTAATTTTTATCGACCCCGAAAAGATGAAAGGTGAAGTCGACCCCATCGGAATTTGAACTCAAAGCGTACATACGGACGAAATGCCGTTAAGCAAATAAAATTGACTTTAGTAATTTTATTGAACTTAGGGACAACCAAGGATAAAATACCACTAGGTATTTTTATCCATTGTTCTTAGTAATACTCGTTGAAGCTAGACATTTGGAGGAAGCATTAGTCGATTATTGTACTTAATTGGTATTTTATCTTATCGATCCCAAGAAGATGAAAGGCAGAGTTGACTTTGGTGGGATTTAACTAACTATTAAAGAGCTGCAAAGCATTTTGTTCGACGCTCTGATGATTAACCAATCGATCACCAATCATAATGATAATGGTTTCACATTTTGGCTGAAAGCCAGCAATTTCAAGTGAGAGGGGTAAGTCGATTACATCGGTCTTAGTGACCAACTGGTACTTAATTTATCGACCCCGTAAGGATGAAAGGCAAAGTCGACCTCGGTGGAATTTGAACTCAGATGAATCCAATGCCACTGAGCATTTTGTCTGGCGTGCTAACGGCTCTGCCAGCTCGCCACCTTCACCATTATCGTAATAGTATAATAGTTTCAAATTTTGGCACAAGGCAAGCAATTTCTGGGGCTGGGGTAAGTCGATTACATTGACCTTGGTACTCAACTGGTACTTTTTTCTTCGACTCCGTAAGGATGAAAGGTAAAGTCAGCAAATGTAACTAGCTACTGTTAGGTACTTGGTCCGGATCTTGTTCAAAACCGGGGCACCAGTTTTCATTTATGTTTTATGTAGTGTTTTTGGTACCGAAAGACTTTCAAACTTCGTATACTTATCTATTTTGTGTTATAGAACAGAAAAAAATTTTTGTATTCGAATTAATTTCATGTAAAAAATTGTCTTATTTCGATAATTTCAACCAATCACTGACAAGTATTCAGCTGTTTATACTTACTCCTTTGGCAATTTAAGCGGTGTAAAG
>NC_068983.1:31931128-31956218 GCF_001194135.2 Octopus bimaculoides | reverse complement strand
ATAATAGAAAGGTTTATTAGCTACTGCCAATATGCTTCAGCCATTTTTTGACAAGGAAATAATAATTTTATCACCGCCAGAATCGTTTGAGAATCGTTTGTTTACGTAGTCAGCACTTAATTTTTACGGCTGAATGGACGTCAGTCATTGGTTGAAATTACAGAAATACGACAACTTTAACATGAAATAACTTGCGATGTACGTTTTTTTGTTAAGAAGACTAAGAGAAAAAGATGTTTTATATGACACATTCTACCAGTGTCCCAAGTTTCATAGTGTTTCGTTAAGAAAATACTGGTGCCCCCGTTTTGAACACGATCCCTTGGTCCAGCATCTCTAACATTCAGAAGGGTTTATTAAAAAGGGATAGGTTGGTTGTTACTTAGATCTAGTTTTATTATGTATAGAAATAAATCTCTCCTTAGATAGTTATTCCAGTTTATTATAGGTAACACATTTAAGAATATAAGTCACTGAGTTTAATTATCCAAAGAATTAAGTGTTTACGTATTTAATGCAGATAACATTAAAAATCTAATTTAAGTTAATTATGAAGTAAGGAAAGAAGATCATTTGGCTTACTACTTATATTATTTTAAACGTTCTGGTTACATTGTAATACCTATTTCCAAAACCTAATACCTATTTCCAAAACTAGGTGAACTGAGATATAGAATTAAGTGTGCTTTTGTACTGTCCATATTCACAACAAAACACCTGCACTAAACTTTGAATTTCAGACCTAATTATTCAATATTCTATGTGTTTTGCTTTTTCACCTCTATGTAAGGCTCCTGATGATCAAAACTGTAGAATCGGTTCATAAAACCTCAGTCTCATCAATTTATGGTACTATTGACTCCTATTTGTAATTAGACTAAGCATACATTTCTTATGTTTGTTGAATGCATGCAACATATGTTGTGAGAGTGAATCCACCTTAACTTGTTCAAGTTTGGGTTTAAAGTCTAAAAGCATACCATTTCAGTTTTGTATATTATCAATTAAGGAAGTTACTTTGAATCAAGCATAAAACAAAACTTGCAAATTTTTTTTTAATGGGGCTATGTTTATCAAAGGCTGAAAATTAAGGGCATAATAGAAATAAGCCATAAAAATACTATAGAAGAAAGCAGAAACATCTTTGTTTCATCAAAAATCTAAAGTTCATCAAATTTAAAACCAAAAGATCAAACACAATGTCACTTAAATGATTTTTAAAAAAAGGAAATCCAGTTAAATATATAATCCATTCTTTTCAAAATTAAAAAGCATTGTTTGAAATTGTGACCATTTTATTACAATTTACTTTTAGTTGGAGTCTACTGTCTCACTCTGCAGGTGATAGTTATTCTTCCAGTCAAGTACTAGGGATTGGTTTGTTTGAAGATATCCACCCCCAAACTTTTGTAGGCCTTGTGAAACAATAATAATAATAAAACTTTTATCATTATTATTCTGAGTACCATATATAATAAATTGTCTCCAGAATTGTAAACTGCAGATTAATGAGCAATGTCCAAGTTCAGCCTCAGTTGGGATGGCTGCAGTTAATTCAACATTCCTTTGAGCTTCACATGCCAGACATACTCAGTTTTTAGGTCACTGTTAAGTGTTTCAGCAGTTAACTGTTATACTATATTATCGTTTCCTTTCACAAACCTTTCTGGCCCACTTGGCCAGTGTTTATCTGCAGTTTCCTTGACTTTGGGCTGATTAAGAGAAATATATCTCACTGTATTGATATTACAGATAATGTTTTCTTCTTGGCGGCATCAAATTAAAAACTGAAATTCTAATGTGTCACTCATTAATTTTACAGTTCAAGCTCCATAAAACTTATGACTGATATTTTTAATTCCTGGTTTGCCCTATTTGAGCAAATGACCTGTGATCAAAGGCATTGAAGTTATGATCATTGTTTCTTTCCTCCCAGTTACTATTCAATGTATATTTATATTTTTAAGATAGTGTGGTATAATTTGAAGAAGATTTGGCTGTTATATTATCCTATACAAAGCTAACAAGTATGCCTTTATGTGATTACTTCACCTGGTAGAAGTAGCAGCCAACTCTCACTTAGATATAATAACATCCTGATAACTTAAAAAAGGACATTGAATATTGTGATTTTAGATAGACAGAAACAATAAATCTTATTGGCTAGCCTGATAGGCCTGCTTGATCAAGGCTGACCTAGGATTAAACAGCAACTACTATCTTTTATGGTACCTTTTTTTGCAGATAAGTTGATTAGTCTATTGAAAGAGCCATGTTTTATGGGGGGGGGGGCGAAAATGCAATAAATATATTATAAGTTTATAACAGGATACTGTGTTATTTTTCTCTGATTGTTTGGTATTCTATTAACTCTTCCACCTATAGTTTTGTCATGCTATATAGTCTTTATTCGTAGCATTGTTATGTTAAATGAAGCTTTGGTCTACCATTTGATTAGTGCTAATTTCCTGATACTGCTATCCGTTAATACAATGTTTTGCAACCATTTAAAAAATTTTTTTTTATATATGAACCCCTTTGATTCCTATTTTACTCTACTGGACTCTCATAGCTATTTAATGTTTAAAAAGTCCTATTACATTTAGATGCAATGTCAGTAATTTTGAGGATATTGGGGTTAGTTGATGCCCCTCTTCCCGTATTTAACTGGCATTTTATTAACCACTCCCAAAAGGATGACAGGCAAAGTGACCTTTGTGGAATTTGAACACAGAACATAAAGAGCTAGAACAAACATTGTAAAGCATTTTTCCAATGCTCTAATGATTTTGCCAAGATAAAATAACAATTAGTAATCATAATGGCTTTGAGAGTAGTTTTGAACACCACATTTTATGATTCTGCTCTTCCTCCTTTATAAACTCTGGTTGTTGTATAAGAGATAGGTAATTAATAGTGACCTAGCATTCACCATTAGATTGAATAAAATAATTAACAGTAATATACTGAGTTACAAAATACTATGAAAATTGACCCTGTGACTATGTAAGAAAATCGGTATACAGTAACCCCAAGGCAATAGGGTTAATACAGACGATTGAGAGCTTATGTCTTTCATGACTATATTTCTTATACTTGTTTTTCAGTTCATTTTGAAATTAATCAAAGATGTGAGGAGCTTTAGTAAAATAACTGTTATTTATTGGTGCATAACTCTGTTGTTCAGAACATAATTAGCAAATGGTCCTTATATTAAATCTTCAAAGAGATTTTAATTTAAATACGAGCATTTTAAAATGTATTAAACTTCCTTGTCAGCTCAATCTAACAAGGTAAATGGAGAATTAATTTACTAAATGAAACAATACTAAGTCCAAACCAGCATATACTGACCAAACCTATTTGTCTTTGATGTCATCACTAAAGGCTTCAAGTATATGCAACCAGATCGACTAGCAAGACAGATATAAGATATTTAAACAAATAAATCACTGAGCTTAATTTCTCCAAAGGTTTTGATTGCCTACCTCCATGCTATAAGTTTACTCAAGCTGACTATGACTGCTTCATAACATTGATTCATACAAACCGCAGCCCCTCCTGTGAAGACCATCCCATGATTGGTTAACCTTCATTCATCAATGCATTACAATCACTGACCCACCGATAAACTGTTTCCACATCTGTCTTGTGTCACTGCTACAATAGTTTCTGTTCTTCTGAACTAACTAAATATGCAATCACCCAATGTGTACTAGCCTCTTTTCTACACATCTTTCAAATCTGGCACTAAACACTCCTTTTGCCTCAAATTGCAACTCTCTGGAATCTACTTCTAGCAGTCATCAACTTGCAGGTGTTCAAACTAAACATCTGTATCTTTGGTCTCACTAGCCTGGGAGTCCTGTAAATGTTTTAGGCACTTAATCTCTTCCTCAGACTAAATTATTTTTAAAGTTATGATCTGGAGAACTAAAATAAATAGGAGCAGTCTGTGAACTGAGTCTTCATAAATACCTATTTGTGCACTAAATTCATCACTGAAATCATTGCCAACTTTCTCTTTGCTAAAAGTTTTCTAAAATACCACTAAACTGAATGTGGTCTTCTGTCAAAAACCTTTTCTGGATCAAAAAGTACTTGGTACAGTGGCTTACTCCTAGCTAAGTTGTCTCAGGTATCAGTGGTACCATTCATCTGGTTCAAATTTGAAATGCAATTCATCAAAGCTAATCTCTTGCTGATTAGTTATGCTATAGCAGATTCTGTTCCTTACCTAATTTGGTTCATTAGTTTGATGTCTCTGCAGTTGCTTTTTTCTAGAACTCCTCCTCCTTTGCCTTTGTAGCAGTTAATGATGATGCTGCTACATCAGTCATTGTGTATGACAAACCCGACTGTCTTATATGGGTGGCAAGCTTGGCCTCTATTTTGCCAGATATTTTCAGTGTCTTGGTGATTATCCCTGATGTTTCTACAGCTTTCCTTACCTTCATAACCTTAAAGGCTATTTCAATCAAATAATTGTCAACTTCAATAGCCAGTCCCTTTGTTGGGTCTAGTTGAGATTCTTCATCTACCTCCGACACATTCTCCACATTCAGAAACTTCATATAACATTTCTAAGCCTTTTTCTCCCTCAATTTTGGAAAGGGTAAGTGTACAGCTATCATTCTGAACACACTCTTCCCAACAATATCTTGATCATTTCTGTGCTACATAAATTTGAGTGTGCTTCTTTTCTAGTTATTTGATAGTGTTCTTTGCTGCTCCCTTTTTTTCACTCTGTCCAGGTCTGTCCTTTCGCTTTTATAACTCTATGATATTATTCTATCATCATTATGTCACCCTTTTTTCTAGCTAATACTTGTTCCAACCACAAATTTTGTCCAAGGCTTGCAGTTGTCCTCTCTACCTTGACATGCTATAGATTTCTCTCTCCTCTCTCTTGACATGTATGTCACCCAGAACTCTGAACCTATGTTTAGTAGGGTATCTTTCAGTTTTCACAACGTTCTCCAAATTGCCTTATTTCTCTGGGTTTATTCAACTCTTATTCGAAGTAATTAATCCCTAGTCTATGTTGAACAGTATGTTTTTCTCTATGGCAAGATTTAATGTTCACAACTTTCCATCTAATTTTCTAGTGAGTATTATTGGTGAGCATTTAAGTGATTGGATGGTTTCCTAAAGTTAGTATTGCAAAAGGTTAGGTAATTTATGTCCCAGAATTCCAGAACCCTTCATCTCTCCTCATTCTTGGTGTCATCATATATTCCAGAGTAGCCTTCATAGTATTACCCAACATGTGTATATGTACTGCATGTGTGTATACACATGTGCATCCCACCATACACACATCCATACATACACTACATTAATTTAATCTGATATAGATTTAAAGCTGCTTATAATATATACAGCTAACACCAGCAACATTTAATTAGTATTGTTTATTTTTATTGATTGTTGATACAAAACAGCGATCAATGTACTGATCAGTAGTTCTTCCTTTTTTGTTATAGTTTTCATTATAATTCTCTCTTTTTTCTTATTCACATATTTGTTTCCTGATTGCATGAGAAAAATATTTCAATATCAGTCTTCAGTGTTGTTATTGTTTGTTTATTTATTATTGCTGTTTTACATCCATTTTCTCATGTTTACATGGAGGGGAAAGAAAGATTTTGTTTGTTAGAGCAGTTTTCTATTCCCACTCTTACTCTCACTGTGTGTGTATACACACACACACACACATACACACACACACACACACGGTGTCCCAAAATTAAAGCAACCAACTTTTTTCAATTTTGCCGAAGCAAAATATTGTTATATTTCAGGTGTTCCAATGCAATGGTAAAGGAAACACAATTATGACACTACCACATTTATTCGATATGACCAACTTTGTTTCGAATCACAGCTGTTCTTGTGGAATTGAAGCTTATTCTTGGCTCAGTTTTACTACCTTCAGAGGAGTACTTGAGACCCCAAATGGACCAAACAGAAAAATCCTATGGATTGAGATTAGGGTTTCTTGAGGGCCATACATCCTTGCCTATGAACAACAGAATGTTTTTCTGAATCCAGTGTTGTGTCTGTTTGGAAATGTGGGATGGTGCCGAGTCCTGTTGGAGACTCCAAGGTGTGCCTTAAAGTGCTCATTTTTCCATGGAAGCAGTTCAGCTTCCAAAATGTCGCCAACATATCGCTGGGTGTTAATTTTAACACCCAAGGGCACAAAAACTAGGTGAGACCTTCCAGTGGCTATCACAGCTGTCCAAACCATAACTGACTGTGGATTTTAACATCGATTTATGAGTCTACCCTTGATGGAGCCAGATACACTCCAAAGTCAGTCATTCTGGTGGTTTACTATCTATTTGATGATGTCGAATTTCTTTTCATCAATGAACATCAGGTTGGGCAGCATGTCTTCAGCAATCTGACGCAGGTTAAGATGACTTCTCTACAGTCTCATGGCCTTATAAACTTGCGTGAGCTCATGGTGGTGGATCATCTTGTAGGGGTGAGTCCTGAGATCCTCCTTCAGCACTCAATACATCAATGTTTGGCTTATTTTTGCTGTGGCAGCCAGTTTTCTGATGGAACAACAAGGATTTTGCCGTAGCTTTTCTTTGGCATTTTTGATAAGCTGAGGGGTCCACACACTTCTTTTTCAGCCACATCCAGGTTGATCAGTGGAGGAACCAATCTCTTGAAATTTCTTGACAATTTTCCAGACTGTTGTTCGATTAATTTTAAGCTTTTTTGCTATAGCTGTATTACTTTTACCTCCTTAGTATGTATATCATGAGAAAATGCACTCAGTACACCTTATAAAGTGGTTAGCATTAGGAAGAGTATCCAGCCATAGAAATCAAATAACATGTACAAGCACCTAGGCTTTGGGAGCAGTAAATCCCAGTAGGAAGTGACTTGGACTATCTATGAGTTGGACAACCAGTTCATCTTATGTCAGCATGAAAAAATATATATAAAATAGTTTCATTGTCATTTTTTTTAACATCCACTTTTGCATGGGTTAGGCAGAACTCTGTTGAGGCAAATTTTACTATGGCCAGATGCTTTTCCTGTCACCAGCCCTTACCTGTTTCCAAGTAAGGTTATCCTTAATTCTTTGGAACAACTGGTAACTCAGTGGTTGGTCATGCTTTCACAGAGGATTGGAAACAAATGAAACAGTTTTTCATTCATAATTAGTGTACTCATGTCAGGACAAGGGAAAAAACAAGCACACACACACACACACACATCCAGCTGTAGAAACCACACCAAAGCAGAAGTCTGAGCTTGCTGCAGCCCTTGGCTCATCAGTTTGCATCAAAGCATCCAACCCATGTCAGCATGGAAAAAGGGATGTTAAATGATGACGTGTGTAAGAGAACACACTTATGCACATATACATGCACACTCATGCAATCACATAAGAGATCTAGGATTCTATTTTAATTATTACATGACAGACTTATTGTAATCATTAAAAAGTTTAGGAATCATCATCATCTTAATTTAATGCTGGTTTTCCATGCTGGCATGGGTTGGATGATTTGACAGGAGCTGGCAAGGCTGGAAGCCACACCAGGTTCATTGTCTGTTTTGGTATGGTGTCTGCAGCTGGACACCCTTCCCAATGTCAACCACTTTACAAGGGGTACTAGGTGCTTTTTACATGGCACCAGCACCAGTGTCTTTTACATAGCACCATCTTGGTGCTTTTTATGTGGCACCAGTGCTTTTTACATGGTACCAGCACCAGTGTTTTTTACGTGGCACTGGCACCAGTGCTTTAAAAACATATATATACAAGAGAAGCTATGAAGATAGGGAATAATAAAGAGTTTTCCTGGTATCGTTTTTAATGAGTATCATTTGATTGACTAATTCGTTAATTGATTAAAATATCTTTCTTCTCTTATATTTTCAGGCTGCCACATTACGTCCCTATTTAAATGCTGTGAAACACACTCTTACAGCAGCAATGTGTTTGCAGAACTTTGAATCACAAGTTGTAGAACGACACAATAAACCAGAAGTTGAAGTTAAGTAAGTATCTTGCTTCACCTTTTTAACCTTTTGCTTGTATGACTTAGTCAAACGGGAGATTACAGTACCCTGTACTCTTACTGGTATTTCGAGACTGGCAATATTAATATGATTGATGTTCAGTTAAACATCTGTAAGTAGCTGATGGGGCAGGATAGAAGATCTACACAGGCTCAACTTGAACACCTACCATCATGTGTAGGAGGAATTCCACAGAATAGACTTACTGGAAAAGAAGGATTAAGTGAAGTGCTTAGAATAGGTTTTGGAACATAAGACATGAAGAAGAGAGACAGCTTGAGCTAAGATGTTATGCTAGCTGCTTGTTTAGGAGAGTAGAAGCTGATGTAGTAGTGGTAGAATAGATGGTGACGGGTGGCTTGTGTCTGTAGTCCAAAAGTTGTAGTGTGATGGTGAGTGAGATTTTGTCAGTTAGCTGGATAGCTTCCTATTAAATGTAGTCTAGGAGGTTTGTATGTGTATAGCGGCAGCATTGTCCATTGTCACAGATGTGGGAACAGTACTCTATTGTAGGTCTTACTTGTGCTTTACTGAGAGTCAGTAAGTGATGAACACTGAAGTATTTTCTGGTTCTGAAGCAGAAGTCTTGTCTACGGGATGCAAACTTAACCATACTGTGTAGGGGGGGGGGTCACCGTGAAACCTAGCATTTGTAGCAACTTTGTGCTACTTGCTGGAGATGGTGCAGATAGTAAAAAAACTGGATTGGATGTTTTTATATTTAGAGGTAATTAAAGCAGACGTCCAACCCTTGCCAACAAGGAAAATGGACTTTAAACAATGATGGTGATGATGATGATGCTGTTGTTGTTCAGCTCTAGGTCAAACTATAACTAAAAGTGACCAGCTGCGACTATTCTGTCTTTTATCCAGATATAATGCGTTTAGGATAACATTATCTTATTGTGTCCTGTATTTTTAAGAAGATAGGTTTTTTTTATTTGGGGGAATATTTGACTGCTGTTTCTAGTAGAGTGGGTGGTTACATAGATATACTCTTTAATGATGACATCCCATACTCTCAGCTGTACTGTGTTTAGCAAAATCTAGCCATCATAATGATAGTAATATTTGTTCTGGTCAACCTCACCGTAGGTAGCAGGATCCTACATATGCAACAAATTATAAAATTTCATTATCTTCAACATTATTTAACACCATTAACATTGAGAATACTAAGAGTTAAATAAATTTTTTTTAAATCTTCATTTTCTTGAACTTCCAGCATGGATAAAATATTTTTATCCTTTCTTTTAGAACCAGCAAAGAATTGTTGCTAACCCCTGTTGTAATCAGTCGAAATGAAAAAGAAAAAGTATTGATTGAAGGTTCTATTAATTCATTGAGGATAAGTATAGCAGTAAAACAGGTGAGAAATGTCTGGGTTTTTTTTTGTTTATCCTCATCAGTACATCAAATTTTGCTGCATTGAACCTATTGTGCCCTGTACAATTTACCTTCACTCTCAACCACTTCCTCTTTGCTGCTAGTCATCTCCCTGTTCTGTCTGTATGCTCTTGCTCCTTTTCATTTATACATCCTGGCTCACCCTCCCCCCCATTTGCTGTCACTACTTGCCATTATATTCTTACTCCTTTTTACTCATATCTTGGCTCTCCCTTTGGATCACATTGCCTCTATCTTCTTGTTCATAGTACTTGTCTCAGAGTACTATCCTTATCACTCATCTCCCTTATGATTTATCTCTGTGATTCATGACTTATCCTTTATATCTCTCACTCTGTAAAGAGATTAGTGAGTGAACAGGTATGGGGGTCAAGAAGTCTCTTTAGTCATATTTTGGACATGGTTACCTCTGTAGTGCTTGTGCCATGAACAAATGCATTCACTACACTTTGTAAAGTAGAAAGTTGAGAAGACCCTTGAATCTTGTTGAGAATATGACACCTTCCTTTTGATGGTGCTATAAAGAAAGCACCCATCACACTCTTTAAAGTGGTTAGTAGTAGGAAGAGTGTCCAGCTGTAAAAATCAAGCCAAAATAAAATTCATGAGGGAGATGCAGACCTTGGATCTATCTAGCTGAGTGCCACTCCTGAATATGTACTGACACACTATTTGCATCCTGTCCAACCAATGCCAACATGGAGAGTGAACATAAAATGATGTTGATGATGTAGTAATAATTTTTAAGTGGTTTTGCATGCAAAGTAGCAGCCATCCTAACAATGGAGCCACTACAGATTCATTCAATCCACTATGAACAACAGTCAAGTTTCTCTTAAACCAAATCCTATCATCTTAAAATTCATATGTATGGCTGCCTTGGATAATTTTAAGAGTCTTTTCATACACTAGACTTTATAAGAAGTATATAAAGTAAATTTGTACAATTGTTGCCAACAACTATGGAATTTCAAAAATTAAGAACAAAGATATTATTTTTTTCTGATTAAATTTTAACATGAGATATTTTATCTGAAACTGAAATGACTGTTTTCAATTTTATTGTCAGGCTGATGAAATTGAGAAAATTTTATGTCACAAATTCATGAGATTTATGATGATGAGAGCCGAAAATTTTATTATTTTACGAAGAAAACCAGTGGAGGTAAGACTTTATTTTTATATGAGTAAGAATAAAAGGCAACTTTAAATGAAAAACTTTAAAGCATGTTTATTTCAGCCATAACAGCTTGATAATCTGTCCAATACTGCATCATGTCATTACAATCATATTCAGTTCTAGCTGAACTCAACTGTGACTTCATTTCATTGGTGGGAAACTCTTATATCCAGTTCCATTTGGTATATTTTTTTATCTAATTCCTTTTATTTGACCTGCTGATTATGTGTATTCAACTTTGCTGTTGATGCAAAACATGCCTATTTATTCATTTTATATATGAACAATGACATCATTTGTTTCTAATTGACCAATCCTTAATTCACTGCATTTCTGATGGGAATATTGACAAGAGATCTGTAATTTGATGCAGAACAAATATCATTTTCCTTATCTGATATAGACAAACACAAAACATGTACACACATCAAAAGATTGCCCCTCTAGGTTCAAATTTAGGTTTTTTAGTTTGGATTGATAAACCCTTATTTCCAGCACTGTGTTGTAGCCATGGCCAAGACACTTAATTCTCAGAAATTGAATTGATTTTGCTTCAAGTAGATATTTCCCAGCTACAGTGTTGTAGAATTGATTTTTGTTGACTGGCAGTGCTGAGTTAAATTTGCCTTTCAGGGAAAGTACCTGCAGCAAATAAGCATATTGTTCAAGTGGATATTTAGTTGTCCTTCATTTTAAAGCTATGGAAACCAGTGATAAGTTTTGGTCTTCTGAATCCCAGGGATTTAGGAAAAGGATGAGCTATAAGCTCCCGAGGAATTGAAACTTTCAAACTTTACCTTAGTTCATAATACTCATCTCCAAAGTTACTTTTTGATTCTATACAAACTAATTGGACAATACAATAGATATATTATTTGATAGTTATACAGAACTCAAAATGTTCTTTTATTCTCGTGTATATATTTTGTTATCTAAAACAAATCTCTAGTGTCTGAGATAGCTGGTAGATTAGTAAATGCTTATGTACTGACATTAATTTAGTTTGCACTGATAATGCTAAGAACTACTATTTCATAATAACCTATAGTAGATAAATGTTGTAATTGTGCGGCCCCAGAACATACAGCAGACCTATGATCAGAAGCATTCAAGCTGTGACCATCTTAATTTTTTTTTCCAGAGGGCATAACAAGAACTTCATTATTCAATGTGTCCTTTCTTTTTTAAAATATTATATTTGGTTACTATTTCTATTTGGTAAAGTGATCATGTAGAGCTTTTATCACAGTACATTTTTTTGCTTAAAATGATTGTCTCCAAACCATTCAATTTAAATTTCAGGGTTATGACATCAGCTTCCTAATCACCAATTTCCATACAGAGCAGATGTACAAACATAAACTGGTTGACTTCATCATTCAGTTTATGGAGGAGATTGATAAAGAAATCAGTGAAATGAAATTAGCAGTCAATTCTAGAGCTCGACTGAGTGCTGAAGAATTCTTAAAGAGATTTTAGCTAACTCTATGGTATGTATATTAATCTATATAATGTATAATGCATTGACCCTTTAGCATTTAAACAGGTCATATCCAGCCCAAATACTCTCTGTTTTGTCTTAAAACCAGCTAGATCTGGCCTCTCACATCAACCCTACAATATCATTCTAAAAATATAATATGCAATCACATCATTGAAATCTTAAAGCTACAAGATAATGCATGATAAATTCAAAACTATGTGAATAAATAAGCATTACTTTTGACAGAATAATTTGAATGCTAAAGGGTTAAGGATGTGTGTGTGTGTAAAAATAAAACTTTGAAAAAATATGATATAAATAATTTTAACAGTGAATTTGATCGTAGATACGACTTTATTTATAGCTGTATCCACATCAAGATTTACTCTTAAAATGATATATTATCTCACTGTGTGACACATTGAGCAATATCAGGTTAGCCAATGCCTTGTAAATGAAATTTGTTGACAGAAATTGTTGTGTGCATGTGAATGTTTGAGCAAAACAATGATGTCAAATTTATATTTCCTATAATCAAAGCATCTTGTAGTTCTACACTTTCAAAGGAGTTTGGAATGAAAATAAACCCTTACTTGAAAAACAGCTAAGGATTGGCAACTGGAAGGTTATCTACTCATGTTGCTTCAATGTGTTTTCCCCAGTCATGCCAGTATGGAAAAGTGGACATAAAAGCAAATGATACCTTTATATTTTAATGTGTGTGTTGGATAGTGTGTGTGTTTAGCTCCAATGTGTTTTTCTTATTTGGAGGAAATTTGGCTACTGCGTCTAGTAGTATGTAGCATATGTCTCATAAATATAAAACACCGATCTATTTTTCTATGCTCACAAGTATTGGATGGGTTTTTACAGTCCTTTAGTACAACTAATCTTCTCATTGTATGTCATGGATGCTCCTAATCACCAATCACCTTAAAGTTGGGTTCATTTTATTCTTGAGAGATTATCTTCCAGTACTAAAGAGTCCTTTCTCAATCAAATCAGCTATTACTTTAACCTCTACTGGTAATGGCTTACCTTGTATTTCTTCATAACTTTTGGTTTTCAGTTTCTGATCTATAATTTATTTCCAAATCTAACCAATTTATCTTTAATCTCATTCTTTATCATTCTCTTTCTTTTGTGGATTTTCTGAATCTAGTCTGTCAGCTTTCTCATCCCTTGTATGTGTCCACTTCAATGATTTTATAAATATGACAGTCATTTATTTATTTTTTTATTTTTCTTAGTTCTGTTTCATTGTTTTGTCCTTTCATGTTATTCCAAGCAATATGTATTTGTGATCTTGTTGAGCTGTTCATGGCTGCTTTGTTAGATCTTTTGTCAGGTTCCATTTCTGTTTATGACTTATATCATTATATATATAATGAAAACTGTTGCCATTTGTTTTTCTTCCAGAGCTACAGCAGATCGATATGTATTCTGGCAATACTGCAATATAATTAATATTTTCTAAAAGAAAAGAGAAACACTTAAACAGAGAAGGAAAAGAAAAGAAAGCTATCCAACTTGACATATGTCTTGTAATATATAACAAATTTTATAACCCATTTCTCAGAGAATTCAGTTGTATAAATTCTGCATGTTGTTGGAAGGTAACTAGAGTCATTGCAAATAAATTCTTACTAACATAAATTATCATTCAATGTCTTCCCTTCATTTTTTTTTTTTTAAATTTCACATATTTTATGGGTGCCAAAGAATGTAAGATTTCAAAATCAAAATTTGCTTAGTGGTTGGAAATAAAGTGGATGAAATATAAGAATTACTTAACTCTCAAATTTTGTTTCAACTTTTGTTGTTGTTGTTGTCATTGCTAAGTAGACCCTGTTATCTCTGCTTAGACAGTCCAATGAAAAATCGAGGTAGTTGTTTGAAAAGTGTTTGAGTTCTACTTTTTAACACCTTTAATTGTTAAAGTAAATGCTGGAAGCATGTATATATATGGAATGCTGGAATTAATCTACATATAAATTTTTTTTCTCTGGATCTCTATAATTTTATTACAATTATCGAATGGAAATTGGTTCAGTATAGAGTGCAGAACTAAATGAATTTCAGAGTTCACTTTCATCTCTTTACATCAAGAATTGAAAACCTTACAAAAATCAACTTTTGACTTCCATCTTTCAGAGTTATCAACATATTAGTTATGTACTGGAACTATTCTATTGCCTGATTTAATTGATCCTGCCCTACTGCTAAAAATGTGTGGCCTTGTACTAATGCAAGAAATCATTGTGTCAATTTAACTAATATAAATATGATTAATTCTTTAATTTGAAATACAGAACATATTATAGTACAATCATTTGAGTTACAAGACGAATCCATCTTATGGCTTATAGCACCAATATAATCCAATTATTATGGAGCTCATTGCAGCAAAGTAACAAATAAATTCGTTTTAATCAACAGTTAAAAATTTTTTATTTTGGTTTTGCACTGAAAACAAAGATGATTAAATTTTCAAAAAAGTGATTAAATCATTGATTGATTTTGCATATAAAGAGTGGAAGTTGCTCTTTTATCAATTTTTTAAGGACTGTAGAAATTGAATCTTGATTTATAAAATCATATATTTGCATTTTGTGATGGGATAAATGTCATTAACCCTTTGGAAACAGAAGATGGAACCATATTTATATGATACAAAAAGAGGGTTTTAATATTTAAAATTATGGGGTGGGGAGGGAAATTCTTAATGTAGAAAGAAATATGTGTGTGTGTGTGTATGTAAACACACACACATACATTTTTTGAAGAGATTGGTTATCTCTTTTTTAGGAAAAATAAAATGATGGGTTGATAGATCAGTACAGTTGTTCTGTTTGTAAAGAGGTACATGTCAAACGTTGACAAATATATCAAAAACTAGCAAACACCTGAAATACCAGCAGTGTAAAACAAATTTAACAAAACTGATAAATTCTTACCTTCAGTATTATACACTCACACTGCCAGTCCTCCTTCCTGTACAACTCAGTCCATCATTTAATCAAAACTCTTTTCAAGTTTTGCCATCCTCTATATAAGAATTATACATCAAATGTAGTGTGCAAGAGAGGCGACTGTGCTGGTATGGTCATGTGTTACAGAAGAATGAAGACAGCTGTGTGAGGAAGTGCCACCACTCCCTAACTGTAGAAAGAACTCGTGGAAGAGGTAGACCCAGGAAGACATGGGATGAGGTGGTGAAGCATGACCTTTGAACATTGGGCCTCACAGAGGCAATGACAGGAGACCAGGACCTTTGAAGATATTCTGTGATTGAGAAGATCCAGAAACTAAACTGAGATTGCAGCCACGCATGTCCAGCCCTGTTAAGAATACTCCTGATGCATCGGGCAATATGATATGCTTGAGAAGACCTGTTGAGTCAAATAAAACCAATATCTGAGCTGGAGCTGGTGCTCCCTGACTGGCTCCCATGCTGATGGCACTTAAAAAACACTATCTGAACGTGGTCGAAGCCAGGTCTGCCTGACTGGCTCTGGTGCCACTGCTACATAAAAAGCACCAAATGATGGCAAAAAGTATTGTGTTAAAAACCAAAACAGTAATTTTATGTAAGTTAACATGTCTGAATTCATGTATTTAAAGAATCGTGTACCCACTACACTCTCGGAGTTGTTGGCGTTAGGAAGGGCATCCAGCTGTGGAAACTCTGCCTGACCAGATTGGAACCTGGTGCAGCCGCTGGGTCTCCAGACTTCAGTCAAACCATCCAACCCATGCCAGCATGGAAAACGGATGTTAATCAATGATGATGATGATGATATGTGTGTGTTTGCGTGTCTGTGTTTGTCCCCTCACCATCATTTGACAACCGATGCTGGTGTGTTTACATCCCCATAACTTAGCGGTTTGGGTTAGACCTATAGAATAAGTACTAGGCTTACAAAGAATAAGTACTGGGGTCGATTTGTTCGACTAAAGGCGGTGCTCCAGCATGGCCACAATCAATTTACTGAAACAAATAAAATATATATATATATATATATATATATATGTGTGTGTTTGTGTCTGTGTTGTTCCCCCACCATTGCTTGACAACTAGTGCTTGTGTGTTTACATTCTGTAACTTAGTGGTTCGGCAAAACTGACTGATAGAATAAATTTCCAGGCTTCACAAAATAATAATAAAAATAAGTACTGGGGTCGATTTGTTTAACTTTCAAGACAATGCTCCAGCATGGCTGCAGTTTAATTACTGAAACAGTAAAAGATAAATATTTAGTACCTAGCAAAAACAAACAAACACACATTCAAAGCCAACTATTATTAAGTTGGTGTCATGGTTGACTGCCAGGCTAAATGCTTAGTGGTGTGTAGCTATATTCTGTTATGCTCTGAGTGTAGAAAACCAAATACCAGAATACTGAAGTAGAATCAATTGATTGTACCCTTCCTCTTAAGCTGAGACTGTACTAATGTAATAAATCATTATTAATACTTTTTTTCTTTCTTTGGTCAGTAAATTGTTAAAGTGTTAGATAAAATACTTCGTATTTCTCTTGTTTCATTATGTTTTGGGTTCAAATCTCACCAAAGTCAACTCTCCTTTCATCCCTCCAATGTTGATAAAAGTACCAGTCAATATACAATAATGGAAAGGCAGCGAGCTGGCAGAAACATTAGCACGCTGGGCAAAATGCTTAGCAGTATTTCGTCTGTCTTTACGTTCTAAGTTCAAATTCCACCAAGGTCACCTTTGTCTTTCATCCTTTGAGTCAATAAATTAAGTACCAGTTGTGTACTGGGGTCAATCTAATCAATTGGCCCCCTCCCCCAAAATTTCGGGCCTTGTGCCTAGAGTAGAAAAGAATTGATTTAATTGACTTACCTCCACCTTCTCCAAATTCCAGGTTTTGTGCCTGTTTTAGAAGTAGTTTTTACTTTCTCTTGTCTCTTGTTACTGTTATATTTATTATTTAATTTAATTCTAATTTACTGATTTCACTTTTGCAGAATTAACATTTAAGTTAATTCTGTTGCATTTTTATTATCAAATTAGTTAAAACAATTTTTGCTCACCTATTGCACACTTGCTCTTATACTCATTTACAAAAAAGTATTTTCTGTATTTATTTTATAATTGTTTTATGGCTAAAAAATCATTCAATTAAATGTTTATCAGCTTCAATTATTTTAATTTCTTCCACAATTTACCATTGATTTATGCCAGGGTCATGGTACTTTTCTGTTGGGTAAAATCTCCCTTGGTTTTGATAAAGAATCATATATATCATTGTATAATATATTTTGCATGTTCATTCATAGAAGTAACCAAAAAAAAAAACAACTTTAAAATAACAATGGGACATTACAAATTCTGTTGTGGTTCATCCATCATTTTGATAATTCAGCTTGGGTCATTATTGTTTTACATGGGCTCTATCAATTTAACTTACCTTGATGAAAAACTCTCAGCCATCTGACTCATAAATAATTTGTTGCACCAATTTATGGAAAAAAGGAAGCTCCAGAACATATACAGGATTAATTGTTTGAAATATGTTACACACAATGTGATTGGACCTTTATTCCAATTCCTGTGCAACACTCAACCAATCACAACACAGGACTCAACATATATCCAAACACTCACATGATAGGTATGTTAACCAATCATTACTGGTTAATGTGACAAGTCTATATAATTCAAATGTTTTCAATATACAATAATGGAAAGGCAGTGAACTGGCAGAAACATTAGCACACCAGGCAAAATGCTTAACAGTATTTCACCCATTGGAAATTGGTCTCACAACAGTACCTTTTTAGAACCAAAGGTAAATTGTTAATGCATAAAATCTGTTGTCTGTTGGGGGATCTATGCTTGTTGAGAAAAATAATGTTTCTTTAAATACATGAATTCAGACATGTCAACTTACATAAAATTACTGTTTTGGTTTTTTAACACAATACTTTTTGCCATATTGAGCATTTAGAGACTTTGTCAGCAGGCAGTTTCAAATTTGAATACTGCAAGAGGTTCCCTTCTCTTTCTTTACATCACTAGAAGTGTACATTGAGCAATGCTTTCATTAAGTTATTCTGGTTCCAATTATTAGTATCAGGACATTACCATCAAAGGTTTTAGCCAATCATTGACCCAAGTTACTATGTTCATAACCTATGCAGACTCTTTGACCCAAAACAACTGAAAGATAAGTCTCTACTGCCATATGAATGTTAGTAGAAATTTCTCAATTATAGATGTACAATATGTAATGGAATCATAGGCATGCTGTCAGAGAAAGAACACTTTGTGTGTAGTAAATACATTAGAGATGTCAGCAATAAAAGCATCATGAAATAAATTCCTTCTATTGCTCCAAAGACTCTATACAATGTAGGTGGACTAAATGATGTGGGTATTTTGAAAATACAATAATGACAGTAAGAACAGAATCAAAAAGTTCAGGGAGTTGTTACCTTTGCCAACAGCAAAGGAATTCTTTCTTCAACTGAAGAGTATATTCTATGGTGCTTGTAAATGAAGTGTTGAATGGTAGTAAAATTTTGGGCATTGAATACACAGGATGTGCAGAGACTGCAAAGAAATTAAGTGAGAATGGTTTGCTGGAGATGCTATGTTAGTATGTATGAATGATAGAACAAATGAGCTGAGGATAAAACTGGGTGTAAGAAGAATCAAATGTAGTGTGCAGGAAAAATGACAGCACTAACAAGGGAGGACAGTTGTATATCAAAATGCTAAAAGATTCAAGTGAAAGAAATCTATGCAAAAGGAAAATTGAGAAAACATGGCAGAAGTGATGAAAACTGATAACCAGATGCTGAACCTCATGAAAGAGCCGATCATCATCATCATCATCATCATCATCATTGTTTAACGTCCGCTTTCCATGCTAGCATGGGTTGGACGATTTAACTGAGGACTGGTGAAACCGGATGGCAACACCAGGCTCCAATCTAATTTGGCAGAGTTTCTACAGCTGGATGCCCTTCCTAATGCCAATATTGACTTATTTGAAGAAGCAGCTGCACACTTGTAAACACCCAAAGTAATAAATCTCTAGAGTAGCTTAAATAAACTATGTATGCATAGATAAGGATGCTTATTCAAAAGGCAAGAGGAAACTAATTGATTCATACTCTTTAGGAATATTTGTTCCAGTTTTTTTTTATGTATTAATCAGGAAGATGGAATGTGCCCATGATTTTTACAGCCCTTCCGAGATTAGTGACATTGACATAGTTTATATTCAGTTTCATCATATGTATGTTGGTATAGGAGGGAAAAAAAAGAACATAGATAACATTGAAAAACCTTGAAAGTTACTACAAATCCTAGGCTTCACCATCACTGAGGAATACTCTTGGCAGATGTACATCCTTTATATAGCCAAAAATGAATCACCAAAATTGGTCTTCCTTTTCAGAGTCAGAACATACTTTAACCTACATTGAAGTTCAGAAAAGGCCAGAATATTTCTTTCACATCTACACTGCTTCAATATTTATAGTTTAGATTACATCCACTTGACTGATTGTCATGAAGTCATTCTCCAACATATTCCAGATGTATTGTCTCATCTTTCTGGCCTCTCCTCTGAGGAGCTGTCCAGTCTTCTGCCACTTCTACTCATACACTTTTGATTCATCTCTCCTCTTCTCATCACCCACAATGTGTCCACCAAACACAGCTCTACATTAATATTTAAGCTTGGTTCTTCATTCTCAGAACATTGGCTTTCAGGAACTGTCCTTGCACATATTTCCACTGCAGCTGTTGAGCCACACCTCATCAAGATGAATGTTAATGGAGTTGATTTCACCAGTCTCAGAAAAATCTTCAAAAGCTATGGGTTCAGCCTGTTCCTTCAGATCAAGCCAGTAAAAAAAAAGTTAGAGTGAGTGAGAGAGGAGAAAGATGATAGGAAACTGCATGTTTGTGAACCACTTTGTCTAGAAAAGACTTTAAACATCTAATCACATAAAAAAATGAATACTTTATGCATCTATGATATTCATGAGGTTTTCATCTCTTAACCAACTTTGTTATACTTTGGAAATTCATATCTATAAATGTCAGTACCACATATCCTCATATGTAAGGTAGCTTCTAAACATTTATTTAATGTTGACTGCTGCTCTACTTATTGGATAATAATTAGTCAAATGCAGTCATTATATTCATCTATTTATACCATGGGAAATATTTTCTTTGCTTTGGTGGTAATAGGATTGTTTTAAACAAGACTTTCCAGTTGTCCAGCAGAATTCTATTGATTTGATCAGCTGCAAGACCTTTTCTTTACAAGTTTGAATAGGAAGGGTACATATTGATTTCATATTATTAATATATTTCTCTCCCTCCCTTTCTCTCTCTCTCTCTGACACATATAGTGATGAGGAATGATGTGTTAATTTTGATGATGTTCATTGTTCAATGAATGGAATTATCTACTCATTGTATTATGGTGTATATGGCTGTGTATTTTACAGACACATGTATCCTTGATATAATCTGCTTGCAGAAATCAGTTTGGTACTGCATCACAGGAAGGGCTGGCTTCTTTGACTTATCTTACAGACTTCTGCACAGTTACAATCAACCCAGTTTCACTCACTGCTTAGGCCAACCAGAACCTCACTAGAGGATTTAATCAATGTGTTGGGCAATGGAATCAAACCCATGGAACTTGATTGTGAATTTCTTAACAATTTAACCATGCCTACATATCACACACACACTCACACATTAATTGATTAGAAAGATAATGAACTTAGATAAGAGGCAGTTTGGCTTTGTGCCAGATAAAAGTACTATTGATGCTACCTTCTTATTTAGATAAGCACAGGAGAAGTACCTAACCAGGAATGAGCCCTTATAGCTGGCATTTGTTAACCTAGAGAAGGCCTTCTCTAGGTTAACAAATGCCACTTGAAATGATTCAGTGATCCTTAAGGAAATTAGGGTTTGATAATTGGCTTTTCAGCAATATACAGAGACACAATAATCATGGTGAGAGCTTGTAAAAGACAACCTGTTATGAGCTACAGACCAGAAGTGTGGATAGAGCAATGTACAGTTCAGATAGGTGACATGAGTTGAAATACTTGGAAGAAAGGTGAAACAGGGAATAGTATCATTTAGCTATAAGAAAAGATAGACATCAGGTAAATGTAGCACAGAGACAAGCTAAGAGATTTTGTCAATGTTCTGCAATGAGTGGATAGAAGCATACAATGTTTCAGATTGCAAAACAGTGTGTGAATGTGAATCAAGATGTTGCTGAGAGAGACAGTAGCACACATACCATCACTGATGTTGAACAGAAAGAGGCTTATAAAAGGCAGTGAGCTGGCAGAACCGTTAGTGTGCCAAGCAAAAGGCTTAGGGGTATTTCGTCTGTCTTTATGTTCTGAGTTCAAATTCCACCAAGGTCGACTTTGCTTTTCATCCTTTCAAGGTCGATAAATCAAGTACCAGTTACGTACTGGAATCGATCTAATCGACTGACCCTCTCCCCCAAAAGAAGCTTGTAAATGTTACTACATGAAGTTACTGAATGAGACGTGTGGAAAATAACTTACACCAAATTAATTTTACAGAGGATAATGGTTGTACAGTCGAAAATGTGATTAAGGATATGAAGGCAGGGAAAGCAGCTGGGCCAACGATGATAGTTACTGAGATACTGAAAATAACTTGCAAATAGTGCTCGTACTGGTTACTTGCATCATAGATCAGGTAAAACAGGGTCATGTTATGCCTAATGATAGGTGTTGCAGAATCAGCTGCTATGAGGTCAAAGGAGATACTCAAAAAACAAGCTACTACAGAGGCCAATTTATGAAAGTGACAGAGTTTTAGCCTTCTTGGTTGGAAAAAAAATAAAATGACCTTAGATTAGATGTATCTTAAATTTATGCCATGGTAGGGTACTGCCAATACTGTCTCCTTAACTCAGAACAGACCCCTGTACCTATCCATCTGGTGAAGACTTTTGGAAGAGTATCATTATGTTGCGATGAAAGTGAGGTGGTGATTCAAGAGACCTAATTGAAACTGCAGTGGTAGAATGATTATCCCCCCCTTCATCTATTACTGTTACGTTCTCTTTCTCTCTCTCTCTCTCTCAAGCATTCAAATTCAATTATAGATGGATGTCTCGCCAGTTAAATGGATTGTTTCATATGCCACCAAAATAGAAAAGGCCCTACTGTGCAATACAAGGGGATCTGTCTCATGTGAATACCTGATATGTCGAGGATTCACGATATCCTCATCGATGAAAATTAACCACTATTCTGATCTCATCCGGCTTTCTAGTTAGACGATAAAGACCAAGTACTGATTCAGTGAGGTCCTCAACCAGATCCCTACCACTTGGAGAGTGTTTTTTCCTGTCGTTTTTTAAAGGTTCATTTCTCCCCAATATTAAATTTTTTTTTGAATCTTTCAAGATAAATTCGTAAATTTTATAGAAAGATTTTCTTGAATTTAATCTTGAAGTGAAGGGTGTTGCGTCAGTTGTTTCGAGACCGTGAGAATATATTTGTTCCTAATACGATGGTGCTGCTTTTGAGTGGTATCCCTTCTGCAGAGGTGAGGTGGTATAAATGTACCCATTGTGCAAGCAAATATATATGTACTAAGTAAATGTGTTTAATAAAAAAAATATTGATGTGTATGATCCCTCTCCAGGGTGTTCCAGCTACCTTCCCGATCCAGGATCTTTTTTAAAGCATAGAAATATGTATGAGCAACAACAGGAAAATATCCTGAATGGACGCGGAGAGCTATTAGGAAAGACGTTATCTTTCGAAGTTTATTTTCTTAGTCTTTTTAATATGTTAGGAAATCTGAAGGAATGCAAAACTAAAAGTACCATTTAGAACATTTTCCTGTGTTACTATTACTCGTATCTGTTTTCCCTTCTCTTTTACGGTTTATATTTTCCAACATTTCTTTCTTGACGTCAGTTATTAGAAGAAGGGAGATAATCATTGCACGTGGATATTGCAGTTACCTCCCTTAAATTTTTTTTTTTTAATTTTGAAGAAATTCAAATCCGATTAAAAACTTCGCTAGCATAACTGAATGATATTTTGGCAAATTCTTCTTATCATTTTTGCAAATTTTACATCGGTTACCTTCTAAAAAAAAGCACTATTTGGTTGGTTCTGGTAGCTTATTCATCCACAAAGTTTGCTTCTTTATCGGTCAACATCACATGTTGCCGAACCATTTGAAGTTTCTCGGTCATGTGGACTTAAATAACTTTATTTATAAAGAATTTTCATTACTTCCAAATTAATATAAGGTAATTTTAATGCTAACATCCTTTTTTTCCCAAAGGAAGTCTGGTTTTGAGTGTCTTTCATTTTCAGAGAAGTCCTAGAAACCATTTCAATTTGCACATTCTTTTTATTTAAATTTCACACAAGTGTGATATTTCTTAGAAATACCTTTTACCTTCTGCCACCTGTCAGTGCACTGGTGTTTGCATTGATCGTTTACATTTTATCACAATTGCATTTTTGGTTGATAGAATATTGATTTTCTCGAAATACATTTTGTCCACATGTGAATGCTCATTTGCAACTGTCCGCATCCATATGCCATTTGGAACTTACAATACCATTGCAAATAACTGTGTGCTTTAGTGTTGTGGGAATTTTTTGTGTTGAAATACCATATTTAGTGAATGCGAACAGCAATGAGGTAAATTTAATTGAATTTTTTAAAGATTCATTCAATTACATATTTTCAATAGGATGCCTCGAAAAAGCAAGAGTCTCATTGGCAGAAAAACAAAAAATGCTTCAGTTTTGCATTCCTTGCAGGCAAGCGAGACAGAAGAACATGTGCTTTGGCATGCTCACATTGCTGCTTCTTCTACTTCATCTGCCAGAGCATCACAGACAGCTCAACAAGCAGAACTTGGGCGTACTCACAATGCTGCTTCTACTGCAGTTGTCAGAGCATCACAGACAGAAGCAGAATTACATTATTTTAGACTCCAGTCCTATCACGAACTTACACTGTCCAATGGACGCGGGTCGGGGGAAGTTCCTAGTGGACGCCTCTGATGAGAACCCAATAAGGTTCGAAAATCAATTAAAGTTGTTCATCATTTTTTTTCAGTCTGCAGAGAAATGGCTAAAATTTTCCCTGTTTATAATTATACCTATATGTTATGTATATATCATATCATACTTTGATACTGTGTGGACTAAGAATCCCGTTGACAGGCTGCTGGTGTTTATAGTGTTAAACACTTTCGGTATGCAAATTAGGGGGTCCTTCATAGAGTAACTGCTGCATTTGTTGAGTATATAAACAGTTTGGCTGCTTGTTTCTCTGGAGATTGTTAAAATGCTGTGGACACCTCTGATAAGAACCCAATAAGGTTCAAAAATTGATTAAGGTTGTTTATCATTTTTTTCAGTCTGCGGAGAAATAGCTAACATTTTCCCTGTTTATAATTATACCATATGTTACATATACATATATATCAAAGAAAGAAAATGGAAAAGAATCTTGTTAATTCTATTTTCTGTCTTTGATCTATTTACATAAATTCTTGGAACATTATGGAATTCCTGAAGTATATCAAGCAGCATGTGTGTCTCTACTGTATGATGACAACAGGTAGCCAAAAACTGGACAAGCTTTGAATAACATTCTATAAGGATTACCCGAATCTCACCTAACTTTATATATATATATATATATATATATATATTATAAGGTTTTTAAACTTTTAAATTTTCATATTCAAAAGAGACAGAGACTTCAAATTCGATATATCGATTTATGCACCACTCTATGTTAACATTTCTGTGCCAAACTTATCCAGTGACTGGTCCATTGGATTTAGACATTTGGCACTTCTTCAGGAGTGGTTACCATTCGAACAAAACACACGAAAAAACACATACATAACTATTATTAAATCTTTAGA